>NW_027186872.1:42032-56984 GCF_028583685.1 Petaurus breviceps papuanus | reverse complement strand
TACCAGAAAATTATGATGAAAAAATGAGCCTGGACAACATTCTCCAAGAGCTCGTTAAGGAAAACTGCCCTGAGATACTAGAACCTGAGGGGAAAATAGAAATCGACAGAATCCACTGGACACCTGCTGTAAGAGATCCCAAACTGAAAAATCCTCGAAATGTTGTGGCCAAACTCCAGAACTACCAGATAAAAGAGAAAATACTTCAAGCGGCCAGAAAGAAACAATTGAAATATCGAGGGTCCACAGTGAGGATTGCACAGGATTTGTCAGCCTCCACACTGAAAGATCGGAGGCAGTGGAATACTATTTTCAGGAAGGCAAAACAGCTCGGATTACAACCAAGGATCACATACCCAGCGAGACAGAGCATATTCTTCCAGGCAAAGAGATGGTCATTCAATGATATAACAGAGTTCCAGACCTTCTTAATAAAAAAGCCAGAACTCAATGGAAAATTCAACCTCCAATTACGAGAAGCAACAGTGACTTAGAAAGGTGACTAAATAGCAATCATGAGATGGATATTTCTAGCCTTAAGGGCTATCTCATTGACTTGAAAGTTCTGAAACCATTAAGAAGCTCAGGTCACTGGTAGTTGGAGAAGTTTTTTTCAGCTATATCCTTCTCAGAGGAGATGACCACAGGCAGGAGGATGAGCCCAAGCCATGCTCTGGCTTGTTAAACCACATGGACCTTGGATGAAATGCTTAAACAGTGTAGGAACTAAGGTAAAAGAAGCTATCTTTTCCTATTTTAAGTGTTTGCACCATGCTGTAAGTCAATGTATGCCTATGAGTCTTTTGTATTCAAGCATTTCTTTGGTCTAGGAAGTAAATAGCTGGGGAAAGTAAATAGGTGCTCTTTATCTGGAATACTTTGTATGTTGAATACCTTTCCAGAATCCTGTTAATCCTTAGATATAAGTCTAACCTAATCTTTGCTTAAGAGACTATCCTCAGACTTCTACTATGGGGTGAGAGTGTAACTAAACAAAAATATGAGAAAAAAATCTCACTCATGTCCAAAGGGCAACCAAACTGTGCATACCTTTTGAACCAACAATACCAGCAATACCACTACCAGGTCTGTATCCCAAAGAGATCAAAGGGAAAAGAACCTACATGCACAAAAATATCTAGAGTAGCAAAATATGGAAATAGCTTTTTGTGGTAGCAAAATATTGGAAATTGAGGGGATGCCCATTAATTGGGGGATGGCTGAATAAGTTGTGCTATATGAATATATAAGAAATGAAGAACATACAGATTTCAGAAAAATCCAGGAGGACGTACTAACTGATGCAAAGTGAAATGAACAGAACGAGGAAAACATTGTACACAGTATCAGCAACATTGTGTGATGATCAACTGTGAGTGACCCAGCTTTTCTCAGCAACACAATGATCCAAGACAAGTACAAAAGACTCATGAAAGTAAATGCCATTCATATCCGGATAAAGAACTGATGGACTCAGAGTGCAAAGTGAAGCATTTTTTTTTCATTTACTTTATTCTTTCTCATGGTTTTTATTTCCTTTTGGTCTATTTCTTCTTCTACAACTGTGACAAATACAGAAATATGTTTTACATGATAGCCCATGCATAAGCTATGTCAAACAGCCTGCCATTTTCAGAAGAGGGGAGGGAAGGGAGGCAGGGAGAAAATTTGGAATTTAAAATCTTATAAAAATGAATGCTAAAAATATTCTTGATATGTAATTATGGAAAAATAAAATACTATTTAAATAAAAAAATAATAGAATCCTTAATTTTTTCCACTCAATGACCCCTCCTAAACACTTTGAGGAATACAACTGTAATCCAACACATGTAATAGCATTCAAAACATATTTCCATATTAGTTATGCTGGGAGAAAAATGAACAAAAAATCAAGATAAAAAAGTGAATAAATGATTCATCAATCTATACTTATCCAGTTCATTTGAAATATGAGCTGCTGAGGTAAACAGGGTTTAGTGACTTGCCCCAGGTCACAAAGCGAGTAAGCATCCGAGGTCAGATTTAAAACTTGAAGATGTCTTTAGACCCATCTTCTATCCAGTGCACCACCGAGCAGCACCGCAATTGTGTGATACAAGATTTCAAAGGTACATGAGGTAATACCACAACTCCCTCCTATTCATTCCAATACAGGCTCCTCTCCTGATTAATTCTCTCCAACCTGCTTTAACAGTAACCTAATTGGGGTGCTCTGAATTATTTTCAAAAACTAAGAAAATCCCCTCCAATTGGCTCAGTCCCTTCTCTGGAATAAGCCTTCTACTATAGAATAGACTCCTTTTTCTCAAAAAACAAACCTGATACAATTAAACATTTCACTGCTAGAGACCAAGGAATTAATTAACACTATCAAGAAAAGAAAAAAAGAGAATATACAATGAAACACAATGCAGAATGCTACAATTGAAGCAGCAGTCAGAGCCACTTCTGGGCTCTTTAAAAACGGGGGAGAAAGAAGCTTCTGGGTGGACGAGCTCTCCCTGTCCCCTGCTTCTGGTTCCGCCTGTCACACTACAGTCAGCTCTTCTGCTTCTATCTTGCCTCTCCCCTCATCATGTGCTGCCCTAAAGGTTGAGAACCAGCCCCTCCTGAAGACCATTGAAACCCCAAAAGGGACTGAGCTCCCCTCTGATTGTCCATTAGCAATTCAGCCCTCAAATTGAAGGTTAAAAAACTTGTTCTCCTCCGCTTGTCAGTGAACACTCCCTATGATCTTATTAAAGATCAAGCATCAATATGTAAACTCTCTGTGGTCTATGAATTGAGCCAGCCCATGTAGGAAAATAAGAGTCACCAAGCCTACTATCTAATTAACTAACATGGTTTTAGCAATTCCCTCTTTGCTGGCATCAGTCACTTCTCATGGGTAGAGATAATCAATAAATGACTACTAACAGAAAAAAAGGAAATCCTGATCTTCACTAGGGATGAAAACCAAAAGGAAAAGGAATTGGAAGTATCTAGATTTCATTCAGATGTGTGCTCCATAGGCCACCAAGGGTCACCTAGTGGGACCTGATCATTCTTTCAGGAGTTTTTCACAAGCAAATGAAAGAACATCTTTGAGATAGCATAGGGTTGGCATTTTGAAGGAGCATGGAATTTTTCCAAAGGAAAAGAGGCCTTTTTAATTCATGATAAATATTATGGCATTTTTAGGTCCACCAGCTTTTTCAATCATTTACTATTCATAGAGGGTTTGGTGAAAGATAAAAAGATATCATTTACAATATTAATTTTGTTTCCAGTATTTCTTATTCTTGGTTCCTATAGTCAGACACTTTCCACTTACTTCCTGTCTTGGTGACCTTAAGTCTGACTCAGAATAAGAGAATCATTCTGATGAGATATAAAATATAATAACTGTCAAGTGTGGAATGACTGAATAAAAGTTTATAAGTGATTTCTTGTTGACCTGACATGTTTCCTGAACAAGTATGTCTCAATGCAGCTGTCAGCTTTAGTACATGGCATTTATAATTCATGGTAAAATTTTTTTGAGTTTTTAATGAAAAGTAACATCCTAGTGAACTTCACAAGGAAAATGTTTTGTATTTCCTTTATCAGTGATTATTGACTATTAGTTGACTCCATGGGAATTCTCATTTCCCCCAGTAGGAATCTCTAATAGCTTTTAAAAATAGATTCATCCAGATAATCACCCAAGAAACCATTTTATTTATTTTTTTTGGGGGGGGGAAAATCACTAAATTGAAATCTGAAAAGGTTGATTTGTCTGTAGTCAGGATATAAAAATGTAAGTACATGAAAAATTCTATAAAATTATTCTCATTTCTATTACCTGAGAATTTCATTTGAAATTATTTCTGTCATTAATTGTGTGATTATGCTTTTTTTTGTAAAGCAATTGTGTAAGTAACTTACTCAAGGTTATGGGGCCAGTTATCTCTGGGTGGGTGTAGCAGCAAGCACCCCAAGCGCGTCCTCAGGGTTTGCTGCCCATACAGGTTCTTGGATCTGCTTTGTTAAAGGAAAGCAACTCAAAATGGGTTAACAAGCTTACTTTAATCAGTCAGACATATATCATTTACCTTGTTCAGGAGAAAAAGTTCAGCACCCCGAACTTCAAAGCATACAGGCAGAATTATCAAGACAGAAACAGATCAAGTAGACAGATTTCCAAACTGTCCAACCATTACATCCATACCCAGTCAACATCTGGGTTTCCACATCTGGGTTTTTCAAAGCCAGGGGACTCTCAACAATGGCTTCCCAGAATTCAGATCAAATCACAGAACACTTCTCAAAGTGAGTCCCAAAACAAAGCTACACATCAGGGCTTATATAGCCTTCTCCTGGCTCAGAGAATGTAACAACCTTATTGACTCACTGGCCAATCAAGAAGTATCTACTGAAAAACAAGCCTCCCACCCCCAGGTTTCAGGTGCACTTTAGCCTAGGGGCAGGGAAGATCTTCCAAATTTGCATTCCCATTACAGTGGGGTGCTAAGTATATAAGCCCGGATTTGATCCCCAGGTCATCCCGACACTGGGGCCAGTGCTCTTATTCGCTGTGCTACCTGGCCACCTCTGTGTGATTATGTTTTGAGGGTTATGTGTACGGAGGTGGTTGTAATTATTTTCCTCAATTTCTTCCTTTGTCAGTTTTTTAATACACACCTGAATGGAGGTATCAGAAAAAGATTCAACAGCAATTTTATGTCTAAGCTGAACCTTTAAGATTGTTAAAGATCCTTTCAAATGGAGGAAAATGGGGATATATCTACCATTACATTAAAGGCAAACAGGACAGGGTGTGCAAATGTGTGGAAGTGGGAGATGGAATGTAGAGTTTGGGAAATATACTAAGTTTTCAAAATGATTTGTTTGAAAGTGAGTGACACAAGAAAAAAAATGCAAGAAAAATTACACTGGAATAAATTGTGAAAGACAATGGAGTTTGTATTTTAGCCTAGGAGCAAAAAAGGATCGAGTGAATTTTTTTTTTTCAGTAAGAGCTGACATTGTTTATTTCAGAAAAAAAGCTACAAAGGATATTAGTTACATAACTAAATTAAGCAGTGAACTGACTGGAGGAAAGAGAAAGGAAAACAAAGAAAGAGCTTAGGAAACTACTGCAATCATTTCAGTGAAGGTGATGCAAACTTGAGTGATGGCAACATGAATGGAAAAGAGGGATGGATACCAAATACGCTGTGAAAGATGAGCCAACAAGGTTTCATGATTGGTTAGATATGGGGGTGAGGGAAAGGGTTGATGAAAGGATTACTCTGAGTAAATGATGTAGGTGACTGGGAGGATATCGGTACCAGCAGCTAAAATAAGTGGGTTTGGACAAGGGACGGGCTTAAGGAAGAAAGTGATGGATATAGTTTTGGACACTCTGAATTCTATCTACCTCTCCCACATCCATTAAGGATACTTGAAAGGCATTTGACAATAAAAGCTAGACTTTTAGAGACTAATAATGATTGGTTGTAGAGATCTGGAAGTCACCTGCAAAGAGGTGATTATTGAAACCATGGGCGTTGAAGAGCACTCTAGATGAAGAAACAAGTAATGAGAAGAGAAAAGATTGCAAGATAGCCTTGGGGGATCATGTGTTCAGATAATGATGCAGCAAAAGAGAAGGGCTAAAGTACAAACGCCACTGTCTTTCACAGTCTTATTCAAGGGTAATTTTCCTGCCTTTTCTTCTCTCATAATACTCCTTTCAAGCACACCATGTGCCAACCAAACTGGACTTAAGGGTATTTCCCAAACTCAGCATTCCATCTGTCACCTCCATGGATTTGCCCACTGTGTCCTGCTTGCCTTTGGTTCATTGACAGATAGACCCGAGCTTTCTCCCACCTCAAGGGATCTTTACCTTTCTTGAAGGCTCAGCTCTGACATCACATTGCTGATGAATCTTTTCTTCTGATTCCTCCAGTCATTAGTATTCTCTCCCTTTCCTTATGATTCATTTCTGTTTATCTATCTTTGTATATTGTACATACATCCCTTTTGTCTGCTGACTATAAGTTAATTGAGAACAGAGACAATTTTGTATTTATATTGCTGGTCTGAAACACAGTAATTTACACTATTGAAACTTTTTTTTTTTAACATTCTAGTGCATTATGGCCAAGAGGACCTTCTTCTTTGGAAATTACCCTCACTAAAGTGGATCCTTTGAATAAATGGCATAGTAATTGAGAGTTTTCTAGTGTATTAAGAGGTTAAGTGACTTCTCCCCTGCACCCAGTGACCCAGATAGGATGGGTTAGAAGCAGGCTCAGAATCCCAGTCTGAGGCTGTACTTCCTTTCATCTTCATACATTTCCCGCTTGTTCTTGCGATTGTTGTTGGCAGCCCTTCCTTCTCGTACAGGGACAATGACCTTATTGTTATAGACAACTGAGAAAGCAAGACAGTGAAAGCAATAATCATTTGATAGGAGTGTTTAGTAACCGGCTGGTGACTGCCTCTCAGAGGGAAAGACAGGAGCGAGCTCTCTGTTAGACATAACTTTATAGAAAATGTAGTGGCTAGCAACAGAGTATGTTTCTAAGGGGGTGCTGTGCCATTAGTATTGTTCCCATGAAGCAAAGCCTTAGTATTGTTCCTACTGAAGCCAAGCCATGATCCCTTAGCAAAGCCTTTGATGCAAACATAAACAGACCTGAATCTGGGGCATGTTTCTAGCAACACAGGGGAAATGTTCCCTCACTATTATGGCCTATTAGGTGGTTTCCAGGGACCCTGGCAGGGTTCCCCTTCTAGCAGGTTGCAACTGGCAGGGGGCTTTGGTGTATAATTTCTGGTGGTCACTTCACTCCCCCCTTTTCTTGTTCATAGTGAAAAGTCAGACTCAACTGAGTCCAGGGGAGTATAGGGAACGTAAGCAGTGTGGAGGGCAAACAGCTTAACAGCTTGAATCCTTTGTCTAACATAGGCAGTTAGGCAGTTAATAAGACATGGGGCCAATAGCAACCCCAATAACAACAAAGCAAATGGTCCTACAAGGGAAGTTACAAGTGATGTGAGCCAGGGGGACCAATTAAAAAGTGGATTAGTACCAAGACATAAAATTTAGGGGAATTACCAGCAAAGAGGCATTCCTGTACACAAGCAGTTAAGCCTAAAGTACAGGCAAACCAAGCATTTTTAGGGGCTAAGAAAACATTTGGTGAAAATTCCTGTTTGGGAGAGAGCTCGACCACTGAGGCACAGAGGTTCTTATAAGGTGACTGCCGGAGGGCGTAGCTCCTAGATATAATACACCAGGCTTGTCCCTGCATATCCCCTAACGTGAGCTTGGGGGAGCCAAGGTTGCAGCGGGCAGGGAGATCGGTGAACCCTGCGATTAATTTAAACCTAGCCCTACAAAATAAGGAGGGGCAAGGTTCAAGAAAAACCAGCAGTCAGAAGTGAGGCCAGGGTCCGAGGAATTTAGGAAAGAGAAAACAGCATCAAGAACATGAAAAGTATGAGAGTGGGCATGTAGCTTCGGGTCTACCAAAGTAATCTCTGAACCTGCAGGGGTTATGGCAGAGTGTGGGATAAGGGGCCCATGCAGAGTTTGATCAACGTCCCGAGGTGGGTTAAGAACCGGATTGGGACCAATGGGAATGAGATCCGTTGGCACCGGAGTGCTCTGAATAGTGAACAAGGCTCCGGGGTCCCTTCCTACAACATAAAATCTAACGCCCCATGTCCTCCTCGTTTTCCAAGTTTGTTTAGTCCAATTTAAAATCCCGATGACAACCGGGTTACGTGACTTAAGGGTATTACAATGAAATGAAATGTGGTGGTCACGGTTGCCACTGGAGACCCACTCAGCAATGGTTACACAATCCCAACTGACAGATGATATTTCCCGGTCCCCCCACAATCAGGAGACCCACCCTCAGGGCACACATACGACTGAGTTGACCAAAGGCTGCTTTTCTGCTCCACAAGCAGCACCATCCGTCCTGCAGAATGCATGCCTGTATAGGGAAGCAACATAAATCTGGGGCACAGAGATAAAAAAAAAAAAGAGTGGACTGGCCATGAGTCACATTTTTGAAATTAGAGTCCCATCAATTGTCTTAGTAAGAGTCCGATAGTACAAGGTGGGAGCATAGGAGTTGGAACTGGCCAAAGGCAGGAATGCCAGGAACAGAAGCATCAGGACAGTCTCTTATCTTCAGTTGTAAGTCACCGGCTGGCTCTGTTACCCACAGGTCTGGTGGGTTGGGAGGAGCTGTCACCTTGATGCGTGAGGGCTGGATCCAGGCTTTTCTTCCCGCCACCTTAACAGCAGAGTGGTCTAGTACACTGCTCGGACTGTGTCCTGGATGTCTCGGAGAGCTTGGAGGGACTTGAGAAGTAAATTATTAACAATCACACATAACAACATTCGCCACCCAAAAAACAATAGGAGGCGGGGTGTTGAACAGAATTTCAAAAAGGGAAATGAATTTTACACATATGTATTCAGTTACAAATATTAACACTTGTTAGATGATGGAATTACTACAAATTCAGATTAAAACAGCAAGTTCTTTTCTGTTTTACAATTTGTTACATCAGGGTCTCTTAGAATCACACTAGAGATTTTAAAATTTCTTCTAAAGGTATTTTCCTTCTTCAAAACAGTTTCAAGATTTATAAATGATCACTAAATTTCTGTGAAGGAAGTTAATTGAAAACTTTTAAAATGATCTTAAGCAGTTTGCATAACTTCCTGTACATATTTTAATTCTAGATGAAAAATAATATTAGATCTTCCATTAAGCTAACATGGAAGAGGCTCATATCTTTTACTGATTACTTGCTGTGAGCATAGAAACCTGTTATAGAAGGAAAAAGGCAGGGACATGTGACATTCCAAATATGCCTGGAGGTAACGTCCTTGGCTCTGTGTAAATTCAGGTAGAGTTACAGATATTCCATCTCATGCAGCATCTGTTCCATCTCATAGCTAGACTCAGGAATAGGTGGGAAACATTCCTTTTCAAAGGAACCTCATGGGTAAACTGAGGCAGGAGGGATCCCATCCCAGACAGAGTCTAAGGTTGTCCCTTCGGCCGTTACCAAATATAGACTTCCACCTGTTGACAGCACAGGATCTCATTCCTCTGAGAAACTAGTGGCATTTCCTCTCAGACACTGATTTAATGCAGAGCACTATACCCGTATTCAGATTCAAAATAAATTTAGTTATGGTCCCAAGTGCTTTTTACCTTAAACAACAAGCCTCACCAACAAGCTGTAATGCTTAGAGCCAGTTATAATTACTTCTATTCTCATGGGGCTGCAATAAATACTAAAAATGTATCAAATCTTAAAATATAAAGAATTCCTTTAACCATCCTTCTAAAATATAAAAGCCAATTAAAAAAATCCTTTTTGATCTTTGCAACTCCTTAGCAAGTTAGATTCATTTAAAACTTCCTTTCTCAGGCTGAATGACCTTGCCTGGAAAGAATTTCTAGAGGATTTAATAGTTTTACAACACAAGGAAAATTTATATGAATTGTAAGCAGGAGGGACTGCTCTGAATGGGCAGAACGAGTCAAACAAATTTTCATACAACAATCAATAAACAATTTTAGGCTTTAACATTAAAACATTAGACTAAAATAGCTTAGTTAACAGTTTTCCAAGTTTTTCTAAATAGCAGATATACATATTTAAAGTAACACTACTGGTCTTACACAATTTTCTCCTCACTCAGGTTTTACAATATACAGTGTAGAAATACAACAATAATATAAACTGCGAGATGACATTACATTAATTGCCTTTTCAAATTACATAGAAGATGACATTAATTGCATTTCCAAATTACATATAAGAATGATTGATCTTGCCAAGTGAAGAAGCTAGTTGACTTCTGACCTCATTTTCTCCTCCCTTTTTCTCATCGCCCCGCTTTACAGATGAATAGAGACTCAGGGTTAAATGATTTATTCTAGGTCACACAACCAGTGAGTGCAGGGTTCAGAACACTGTTTCTCACTGACAAGCTTTTTCTCACTTTTCTGATTTTCTCTCTTTCATCTTTCTCTCAGCTGGACCTCTCTGGTTTTTCTCTTTTTGCTCTATATTCTGGGGTGTTTTCTCTCTGCTCCATTGTTTTCCAGGAGTCCCTAGCAACCTTCTTTAATTCCTTGGCACTGGAACAAGCAAAGTGATTATTTGCAGCAAGGGAGAGATCTCTTAGATGGTATTGAAGTTGGGGCTTCATGGTACACAGTGAACTCTATATTTCAGGGAGAAACCCTCCATTTTCCCAAACTCATCACACTCAAAGCACATTATCAGCTTATACTCTATCAAATAAACCTCTATGAATGCTTAGCTGTAGCAGACCTTGGTTATGGAGTGGTTGATTTGCCCGTAGCTTTGAGGAGAGGGTTTGGGGAACTTGAAGTAGAAACTTCGGGCTCTGCTTACTTAGAGAGGTGGACTTCAGGGTACCTGGGGATCTAAAACTTGCTGATGGGAGCTAGATCAAGTATCCTTTTACTAAACTATTTAGGCTGTGGAAAGAATATAATTTTAGGCTAAATAGCTCAGATGTAACACACACTTTAGTAGCTCAGATGTATCCCAGGCTTAGTATATGGGATAATGATTAACTTGTATTTGTACCTTTGATTCACAAGCTTCTTTTCCCTTGTCTAACTGTTTCCATGTCATTCTGCAAAAAATATTCTATTCCAGGGATTTAAATTTTCAGGTAGGCAGATAACAAGCCCATGTAGCTCTGATGTAGTTACTGTACCTTCCCCCCTTTTTCTTTTTGGAGGAAGTTAACTCAAATTAACTTCACTGCAGCCCTAGCTCAGTTATAGCCAGGACAACAGGGAGAAAAAAATCTTAATGGTTCAAACCTCTTACTGTCTCCTCAGCTCCATCAGAGCTGGATGACAGGGGAGGGCTCCATAGCCCTAGCTGAGAAGAACTGGGACCACAGGGAAGAGAGTCTTAGTGGAATTGTCTTTTTGACCTTTTGCTCAAATAAAGTTTTCTTAGGTGTTCATTCCTTTAAAATTTCAGATCTACTCTAAGACTTTAAGAGAAACTGCTTCTCATACAGCACAGATAATACAACTGTTTACCAGTAACAATCATGGTCTTAATTTTGAACTTTGAAATAAAAGCAATTGAATAACCAAGCTGATGACCTTAAACTTCAGTTTTTGTAGTGCCAAATAGTAACCAGAATGAATTCAATTACCTGGATCTATATTCCCAATGATGTTGCACAGTTCTCTTTCTGTGACCCAGGAAAGGGTTAAGTGTTAGTCCTATTCCAAAGTGCAGCTTGGAAAACTACTTCTCTTTGATCACTGAAGTGATCCCTTTTCCGTTAGATAGATTTTAAGGGAGAAATTTCCCATTCTCTCTCTGTCCATTTGTGTTTCTACTTCGAGAACTTTGGCTGGAGTGCAAGGAGTAGAAGGAGAAGTGGTTTTCTGCCAGCAGCCTTTCTTTGAGAGATTATCAATATCTTTCTAGCTCAGGTACAGCATTTCTTACTGCTTGGGTGCATTTGGCTTAAAGGGTGCAGATTTAAAAATTTATTTACACATACAGACAGAATATAAAAAAAAAAAAAACCTGCAGTAGGGCAAAAGGAAGGTTTCCTCTTTTCTACCTGCCAGTATCTCAGAGACAGGATATACACAAAACAACACAACACACAGTGACATCTAGTGACAACCCACAAACAAATAGACAGTTAAAGATACAGCAACACTTAGCAACAAAAACCAAATTCAGAAGAGAGAGAGAAAAAAACGCGTCACTCTGTCAGCGTCCTGACCTTGGAAGCCAGTAGGGGTAGTAACGCCACGTGCAGCTTAGCCTCCTATTCTACCTGGGGCCAAGGAAAGTCATCTCGGTGATCACCCCCTAGGTACTTTTACAGGTCATGAGTACTCACCTAACAGAAAGAACATTCTTGGATCGAATTGAAAGAATTTGGATAGCACTCAGGTTCCGGTCCGCTCAGGGAAGCAATGCGAGCCTGGGGCCAAGGAACATCATCTCAGTGGCCACTTACCCCTGGGGGGAATTGCCTTCCCAGCCCTCCAGGGAGACTGGCCCCGCTGTCAATTAATACCAAAGGCAAACTCGGTGGGCCCTCCAATGTGTAATAGACAACGAGAAAGCAAGACAGTGAAACCAATAATCATTGGATAGGAGTGTTTATTAACGGCCGGCGACTGCCTCTCAGAAGCAAAGACAGCAGCCAGCTCTCTGTTAGACATAACGTTATAGAAAATGTGGTGGCTAGCAACAGAGTATGTTTCTGAGGGGGTGCTGTGCCATTAGTATTGTTCCCACCAAAGTGAAGCCTTAGTATTGTTCCTACTGAAGCACAGCCATGATCCCTTAGCCAAGCCTTGGATACAAACATAAACAGAACAGAATCCATTGGAATCTGGGGCATGTTTCTAGCAACACAGGTGAAATGTTCCCTCACTATTATGGCCTATTAGGTGGTTTCTAGGGACCCTGACAGGGTACCCCTTCTAGCAGGTTGCAACTGGGAAGGGGCTTTGGTGTATAATTTCTGGTGGGCACTTCAATTATGAGGGTGATATCACAACTTTTGTTTTTAAATTGGATTTAAGTGAGGCACAGTGGCCTAAAATTTTCAGCCTCGCTGTTGCAAGTAACCTGCAGATACTTAACAAGTAATATGATTGCTGAATCACAGAATCTATCACTAAAAGAGACCTAAGGGGGCACCTAAACTAAGCTAAACCAAAAGCAGAATATCTTCAACAATACATCCATAACATGTCATGATAGAGTGGTTCAATTGGGGTTAGCAAAATCTCTGCCCAAACCCTGCTTCAGCCATTTACAAACTGTGTTATTTAAGGAACTTATATCCAAATTATCAGGAATCACATGCTCTACATCTCGAGCTGCCCAGATGGACACAAGGATTAAGCACTTGATATTTTAGTTTTCAACTTGGAGGCTTCAGCTGTACAGTCTGTTGTTAAACTTGTCTTGTTAAATGACTTCTTGGCATGGGTGGGTATTGAAAATGGGCACAACATCAATATTCATTCCCACTCAGTGATGACAACTCAAGCTCACTATTGATATTTTTACAACCACAAAATTAGCATATCAGTAATGGCAGAGTTTAAATAGCTCTGAGATACCCTGAAACCCATCCTCTCTTGAAAGAAGATCGCTTCTTCTGGTCATTCATCTTAGGTAATTTTTTCCCATGTATTATGTAATATTTTGTTCTAACTTATCATGGAATCTTATCTATAAAAAATGTATGTGAGGTGTAAAATAAAATATATATCACAATGATAAGATAATAGTTGTTGGTAGAGAAATATGGATATCATTTTAATATTGGCGGTATGAATATGGAGTGTGGGGAAGGGGGGATGTGATAGAATTATAGTTTTAGATTTGGCGAAAAACCTCAAAAGCCATTAATTATAACCTCATCATTTTACAGATGAGGAAAAATGAGGCTCAGACAGACTAAGTAACTTGTCCAAAGCCTCACAACTGGTAAGATATTGGAGAACTGGAGATTGTCCATTTTTCACTGAGGGCAACATGAATTCTATTAATTTTATGGTACTTAGGGGACCATTAAGACCATTAAAATAACTGAGTACAAATCCCCTGAAAATAGAACTAGTAAAACAAACAATTGGAGTACCTGGGTGACTGGCATACTGTTCTCCACTTGAATCTCTGCTAGTCTCATTCTGACCATGAGCTCAGATATTGCCTCTCTTGTAATGTCACCACTCCCCTTTATGGCCCTCTCTCCTCTTTCCCAAAACAACAATTTGGGAAGTCTTCTCCTGAAATGGCTCGTTGTCCCATTGAAGGAGAGTCACCTCCTTAACTTACTCCCCTTCTCTGCTGCCCAGATGCTCCTCTCCTTTAGCTTTCTTTCACCTGATTTGTTCTGCCTCAGCTTTCTCCTTGGTTGCTCTTTTTTTCCCTAATATTGTGCTGTGGTTTTTCTCTATGTGGACTCTTTTCCTGGACCCTCTCCTTCCACTCCCAAATCTTCCCCTTGAGCATATTAAATATTATTAGGTTTAACCAATAGTAAATGTACCATGCTTTCCAAGTTGTAGGGTTTTGCTGTTCCAACTTATATTTCTTTCAAAATTCAATTAACTCGGCTTTTTATATGGTTTTGGAGAAATTCTATGTTTGTTAGGAGCAAGTAACTACAAAGATTAAGTGACAATATGAAGTAATGGAAAGATAGCCCCAATGTCATGACAATAGGTTATCCCAGTCAGTGGAGCATTGGACATGGAATTAGGAAGATTCATTTTCACGAGTGGGAATCTGGCCTAAGACACTTACTAGCTCTATGACCAAGGGAAAGTTATTTAAACTTGCTTGCCTCTGTTCCTCATGTGTAAAATGGTCTAGAGAACGAAATGGAGCTAACTATTCCAGCATCTTCCACAAATACCCCAAATGGGATCAGGAAGAGTCAGATATGATGGAAATGAAAGAACAACAAAGCTGGAAGGGGACCTCTTTGTGGCACCAAGTCTGATTCACACCAGAACAGAATATTCTCCCCAAAATACTCCCCAAATTGTCCTCTAGACTTCGGATGATGTCCAGTGTTGGGGTGATAAAGGGGAACGGGCTCACTACCCACCAGAGCAGACCATTCTCCTTTTGAATAGCTCTAATTGTTTAGATCTTTTTCTTTCCATAAAACCCAAAGCTTCCACTTTGCAATTTCTACCAATGACATCATGTTCCCTCTCCTGAACTTCAGCTCCATATCAGCATCTAGTGAACTACTGGACATATTCACGTGGCTGGACCATGGTCATCTTAAACTATACATGACCAAAAGAAAAATCATGATCTTTCACACCACCACCACAGTCCCTATTCTGAACTTACCTATTTCTGTCAGATTTGGGGAGAGAGGCA
>NW_027186872.1:0-27032 GCF_028583685.1 Petaurus breviceps papuanus | reverse complement strand
GGTTCTATAATCCTTTGGGCATAGTTCCAAATTGCTCTACAGAGTGGCTGAATTCACAATGCCACCAACAGTACATTAATGTCCCACTTCTCCCACATCTCCCCACCCAACATCTGTCATCTTCCTTCTCTTTCCTATCAGTCAGTCTAATAGGTATGAGGCAGTACCTCAGAATTGTTCTCATTTCATTTCTCCAATGAAGAGGGAGTCAGAGCATTTTTTTTAATGTGGCCATAGAGACCTTTGGTTACTCCATTTGAAGACTGTTCATATCCCTTGATGACCTATCAACTGAAAATAGTTCACATTTAAGTAAATTTGACACAGTTCTATATATGTTGATAAATGAGGCCTTTAGCAGAGACATTTCTTTCAAAAAATGTTTCAGTTACCATTGCTAAATATATTTCGCTCCATTGTATTCCCCCACTCTGTTTATTCTCTCTCTCTCATTTCAACCTGTCCTTCATCGAAAGTGTTTTGTTTGTGACTACCCCGACCCCCAATCTGCTCTCCCTTCTATCACCCCCCCCCCTTTCTTATCCCCTTCTGCTCCTATTTTCCTGTATGGTAAGATATATTTCTATACTCGACTCGGTGTGTATGTCTGCTATTAGTTTTCATTTTATTGGTAAATTCATCCCATTTGAAGTTCAAACTATAAATACTTGTTGTATATTTTCCTCACTATCCTTTTCACCCCACTCCTATCCTTCCTCTTTCCTCTACTTTATAATTGTTTCAAGACTTTTTTTGATCATAGCTTTCAGGTAGCCCAGTTATTCTTCTGTTTTCTATTCTTTGTCTGTTATCCAGATCAGCTGTTTTTCTTTTAAGATGTTTCATATATTCTTCTATTTTTTTCATTCTTTTTTATTGGCTAAAGTACAATTTGGAACAATGAAAGCTGTTAAATTATTAAAAAGTTCTTAGACTTTTAGGTGGCATAGTGGATAGTTATTTTGCTTAGCCTGAAGTCTGGAAGTTCCTGAGTCCAAATCCAGTCTCAGTCATTTACTAGCTATGACCCTGGGTTAGTCAAATAACCCTGTTTGCCTCAGTTTCCTAATATGTAAAATGAGTTGGAGAAGAAAAAGGCAAACCACTTCAGTATCTTTCTCAAGAAAACCCCAAGTGGGTTTACAAAGAGACAGAAATTACTGAACAACAACAACAAAAATATATTTATTGTATATAGATATCTGGATGTTTCCTCCCTAATTAAAATATGAGATCCTAGAGGGTGGCATTCATTTATCATGATTTTTCCTTTTCCTGTATCCTCAAGGCTTAGCACAGTTTTGGGAACATAGTAAGCACTTAACACATTTTGAAAAAGTCAATAATGGGGACAACTAAGTGACACAGTGGTAAAGCACCAGCCCCGGAGTCAAGAGAACCTGAGTTCGCATCCCACTTTGGACACTTATTAGCTGTGTAACCATGGGCAAGTCACTTAAGCCTAATGGCATCCAAAAACTACCAATAATGTTTTTTTTTAATAATTTTTATTTTTTCCAATCAGCAAAAGGTCACATTCTCTCCAATCCCACCAATCTGCTTCCTCCAAATGATGAAAAAATAAAGAAACCTAAAACAGCTGTTACAAATAGATGTTATGAAGAAAACAAAACTCTATACTCTATGTAAAAAATACGTCTCCATTTTCTCCTTAAGTCATTTCATCAAAATCAAGGGTTGGGCAGAATGTTCTGCCATTAGTTCTCTGGAATCATTATTGGTCATTATGATGATAAGACTTCTTTTGGGGGGCTTCTGAATTTATTTTTCACATTAAAAAATATAATCCTTAATTCTTTCCACTCAATGGCCCCTCCTAAACACCCTGAGGAATCTAACAGTTACACATGTGATAGCATTCAAAACATATTTCTATATTAGTTATGCTGGGAGAAAAACGAACAAAAAAAATCAAGATAAAAAAAGTGAATAAATGATTCATCAATCTGTACTTATCCAGTTCATTTGAAATATGAGCAACTGAGGTAAACAGGGGTTAGTGACTTGCCCCTGGTCACAAAGCAGTAAGCTTCCGAGGTCAGATTTAAATTTTGAAGATGTCTTTAGAACCATCTTCTATGCAGTGCACCACCGAGCGGCACCGCAATTGTGTGATACAAGATTTCAAAAGCACACCAGGTAATTCCACAACTCCCTCCTATTCATTCCAATACAGGCTCCTCTCCTGATTAATTCTCTCCAACCCGCTTTAACAGTAAACTAATTGGGGTGCTTTGGATAATTTTCAAAAACTAAGAAAATCCCCTCCAATTGGCTCAGTCCCTACTCCGGAATAAGACTTCTACTATGGAATAGACTCCTTTTTCTCATAAAACAAACCTGATACAATTAAACACTTCACTGCTAGTAACCAAGGAATTCATTATCAGTATCAAGAAAAGAAGCAAAGAAAATATACAATGAAACACAATGCAGAAAGCTGCAATTGAAGCAGCAGTCAGATCCACCTCTGGGCTCTTGAAAAACGGGGGAGAAAGAAGTTTCTGGGTGGACGAGCTCTCCCTCTCCCCTGCTTCTGGTTCTGCCTGTCACACTACAGTCAGCTCTTCTGCTTCTATCTTGCCTCTCCCCTCATCATGTGCTGCCCTAAAGGTTGAGAACGAGCCCTTCCTGAAGACCATTGAAACCCCTTAACGGACTGAGTTCCCCTCTGATTGTCCATTAGCAATTCAGTTCTCAAATTGAAGGTTAAGAAACTTGTTCTCAGCTTGTCAGTGAACTCTCCCTATGATCTTATTAAAGATCAAGCATCAATATCTAAACTCTCTGTGGTCTATGAATTGAGCCAGCCCATGTAGGAAAATAAGAGTCACCTAGCCTCCTATCTGATTAAGTAACATGGTTTTAGCAATTCCCTCGTTGCTGGTACCAATCACTTCTAGTGGGTAGAGATAATCAATAAATGACTACTAACAGGAAAAAAAAAATATCATCCTGATCTTCAGTAGGCATAAAAACCAAAAAGAAAAGGAATTGGAAATATCTAGATTTCATTCAGGTGTGTGTTCCATAGGCCACCA
This sequence comes from Petaurus breviceps papuanus, assembly GCF_028583685.1. Classification (NCBI taxonomy): domain Eukaryota; kingdom Metazoa; phylum Chordata; class Mammalia; order Diprotodontia; family Petauridae; genus Petaurus; species Petaurus breviceps. Next base: position 23,970 of record NW_027186872.1, on the reverse strand, counting down.
AGGGTCACCTAGTGGGACCTGACCATTCCTTGTGGAGTTTTCCACAAAGAAGTGAAAGAACATCTTTGAGATAGCACAGAGTTGGCTATTTGAAAGAGCATGGAATTTTTCCAAAGGAAAAGAAGCCTCCTTTTTAATTCATGATAAATATTATGGCATTTTTAGGTCCACCAGTGTTTTCAATCACCTCCTATTCATACAGGATTTGGTGAGAGATAAAAAGATATCGTTTACAATATTCTTTTTGTTTCTAGTATTTGTTATTCTTGGTTCCTATAGTCAGACACTTTCCACTTTCTTCCTATCTTGATGAACTTAAGTCTGACTCAGAATAAGGGAATCATTCTGATGAGATATAAAAATTCAATAATTGTCATGTGTTGAAAGACTGAATAATAAGTTTATAAGTGGTTCCTTGTTGACCTGAAATTTTTCCTGACCAAGTATATCTCAATGCAGCTCTCGGCTTTAGTACATGTCATTTATAATTAACGATAAAAAATGTTTTTGAGTTTTTAATAAAAAACGGCATCCTAGTGAACTTCACAAGGAAATTGCTTTGTATTTCCTTTATCAGTGATTATTGATCATTAATTGACTCCATGTGAGTTCTCATTTCCTCCAATAGGAATTTCTAACAGCTTTAAAAAATAGATTCATTTAGATAATCACTCAAGAAACCATTTTATTTATTTTTCTTAGGGGAGGGGGAATCACTAAAAAGAAATCTGAAAAGGTTGATTTGTCTGTAGCCAGGATATAAAAATGTAAATACATGAAAATTTCTATAAAATTATTTTCATTTCTATTACCTGAGAATTTCATTTGAAATTATTCCTGTCACTAATGGTATGATTATATGTTGAGAGTTATGTGTATGGAGGTGGCTGTAATTATATTCCTCAATTGCTTCCATTGTCAGTTTTTTAATACACACATGACTGGAGGGATCAGAAAAAGATTCAACAGTAATTTTATGTCTAAGCTGAACCTTCAAGATTGTTAAAGATCCTTTGAAATGGAGGGAAATGGGGTTCCATCTACCATTACATTAAAGGCAAACAGGACAGGCTGTGCAAATGTATGGAGGTGGGAGATGGAATATTGAGTTTGCGAAATATACTGTCCAGTTTAGTTACAACAGGTGTGTTTAAAAGTGAGTGATACAAGAAAAAAAGGTAAGAAAAATTACACTGGAGTAAGATTGTGAAAGACAATGGAGTTTGCATTTTAGCCTAGGAGCAAAAAAGGATTGAGTGAATTTTTTTTCCACTAAGAGGTGACATTGTTGCTTTCAGAAAAAAAAAAACTACAAAGGAAATTAGTTACATAACAATGTTAAGTAGTGAAATGACTGGAGGAAAGAGAAATAAAAACAAAGAAAGAGTTTAGGAAGCTACTACAATCATTTCAGTGAAGGTGATGCAAACTTTAGTGATAGCAACATGAATGGAAAAGAGGGATGGATACTAAATATGCTGGGAAGGTTGCGCCAATAAGGTTTCATGATTGATTAGATATGAGGGTGAGGGAAAGGGCTGATGAGAGGATTATTCTGAGTGAATGATGTAGGTGACTGGGAGGGTATCGGTACCAGCAGCTAAAATAAGTGGGTTTGGACAAGGGACGGGTTAAGGAAGAAATTGAATTCTATCTATGTGTCGCACATCTATTAAGGATACCTGAAAGGCATTTGACACCATATGGCTAGACTTTTAGAGACTAATAATGATTGGTTGTAGAGATCTGGAAGTCACCTGCAAAGAGGTGATCATTGAAACCATGGGACTTGAAGAAGACTCTAGTTGAGGAAACAATTAGAGAGAAGAGAAAAGATTTCAAGACTCCGCCTTGGGGGATCATAAGTGCAGATAACGATGCAGCAAAAGAGTAGGGCTAAAATACAAACTCCACTGTCTTTCACAGTCTTACTTGAGGGTAATTTTCTTGCCTTTTCTTCTCTCATAATACTCCTTTCAAGCACACCATGTGCCAACCAAACTGGACTTAAGGGTATTTCCCAAACTCAGCATTCCATCTCTCACCTCCATGGCTTTTCCCATTGTGTCCTGCTTGACTTTGGTTCAGTGACAGATAGACCCCAACTTTTTCCCACCTCAAGGGATCTTTACCTTTCTTGAAGGCTCAGCTCTGACATCACATTGCTGATGAATCTTTTCTTCTGATCCTTCCAGGCATTAGCATTCTCTTCCTTTTCTTGTGTTTTCCTTGTGTTTATCTACCTTTGTATATTGTCCATACCTCCCTCTTTTGGCTGGTGACTATGAGTTAATTGAGAGCAGAGATAGTTTTGTTTTTATATAGCTGGTCTAGAGCACGGCAATTTACACTATTTAAATTGTTTTTTGCTTTCTAGTGCACTATAGACATGCGGAACTTACTTCTTGTGTGGAAATTCCCCACAATGACATGGATCCTTGACTGAATGACATAGTAATTGAGCGTTTTCTAGTGTATTAAGAGTTTAAGTGACTTCTCCCCTGCACCCACTAACCCAGATAGCATGTGTTAGAAGCAGGCTCAGAACTCCAGTATGAGGCTTTACTTCCTTTCATCTTTGTATGTTGCCTGCTTCTTCTTGCTATTGCTGTTGGCAGCCCTTCCTTCTTGTACAGGGTCAATGACATTATGAGGGTGATATCTCAACTTTTGTCCGAATTGGATTTAAGTGAGGCACAGTGGCCTAAAGTTGTCAGCCTCACTGTGGCAAGTAAACAGCAGGTACTTAATAAGTGAAATGACCGTTGAATCACAGATTCTACCACTGAAAGAGACCTAAGGGGGCACCCAGACTAAGCCAAGTCAAAAGCAGAATACTTTCAACAATAAATCAATATCATCTCATGTTAAACAAAGTGGTACAATTGAGTTAGCAAAATCTCTGTCTAAATCCTTCTTCAGACATTTACAAACTGTGTTATTTAAGGAACTTATATCCAAATTATCATCAATCACATCCTGTGCATCTCGATCTGCCCAGACGAACACTACAGTTAAGCATTTGATATTTTAGTTTTCAGCTTGGGGACTTCAGCTGTACAGTCGGTTGTTAAACTTGTCTTTGTAAATGACTTCTTGGCATGGGTGGGTACTGAAAATTGGCACAACATCAATATTCATTCCCACTCAGTGATGACAACTCAAGCTCACTATTGACATTTTTATAACCACAAAATTAGCATGTCAATAATAGCAGAGTTTAAATAGCTCTCAGATACCCTGAAACCCATCCTCCCTTGAAAGAAGACCGCTACTTCTAGTCATCTGTCTTAGGTAATATTTCCCATCTGTTATCTAATTTTTTGTTCTAACTTATCATGGAATGGGTATCTTATCTATGAAAAATGCATGTGAGGAGTAAAATAAAATATAAATTACAATAATAATAAAATAGTGGTTGATAGAGAAATACGGATACAATTTTAATATTGGCGGTATGAATATCAAGTGTGGGGAAGGGGGGATGCGATAGAATTATAGCTTTAGAATTGGTATTAAAAAAAACACCTCAAAAGCCATTGAGTCTAACCTAATCATTTTACAGATGAGGAAAACTAAGGCTCAGGTAGGTTAAGTAACTTGCCCGAATCCTCACAATTGGTAAGATATTGGAGAACTTGAGATCATCCATTTTTCACTGAGGGCAACATGAATCCTATTAATTTTAGGGTACTAAATGCACGATTAAGATCATTAAAATAACTGAGTACAAATCCCCTGAAAATAGAACTAGTAAAAAAAATTGGAGTAACCAGACCATCTGGCATACTGTTCTCCACTTGAGTCTTTGCTAGTCTTCTCATTCTGAACATTAGCTCAGATATTTCCTCTCATGTAATGTCACGACACCCGTTTATAGTCCTCTCTCTTCTTTCCCAATGCAGAAATTTGGAAAGTCTTCTCCTGAAAGGGCTCGTTGTCCCACTGAAGGAGGGTCACCTCCTTGACTTACTCCCCTCCTCTGCTGCCCAGATGCTCCTCTCCTTTAGCTTTTTTTCACCTGATTTGTTCTGCCTCAGCGTTCTCCTTGGTTGCTTTTTTTTTCACTAATATTGTGCTGTGGTTTTTCTCTATGTGGACACTTTTCCTGGACCCTCTCCTTCCATTCCCAAATCTTCCCGCTGAGTATATTAAATATTATAAGTTTTAACAAAGAGTAAATGTACCATGCTTGCCAAGTTGTAGGGTTTTGCTGTTCCAACTTATATTTCTTTCAAAATTCAATTAACTCGGCTTTTGTCTGGTTTTGGAGAAATTCTATGTTTATTAGGAGCAAGTAACTACAAAGACTAAGTGACAATATGATGTAATGGAAAGATATCATCCCTAATGGCATTATATTAGGTAATCCCAGTTGGTAGTGCATTGGACATGGAATTAGGAAGATTCATTTTCATGAGTGGGAATCTGGCTTAAGACACTTACTAGGTCTGTGACCAAGGGAAAGTTATTTAAACTTGCTTACCTCTGCTCCTCATGTGTAAAATGGTCTAGAGAACGAAATGGAGCTAACCATTCCAGGATCTCCCACAAATACCCCCAAATGGGATCAGGAAGAGCCAGACATGATGGAAATGAAAGAACAACAAAGCTGGAATGGGACTTCTTTGTGGCATCTAGTCTGATTCACACCGGAACAGAATATTCTCCCCAAAATACTCCCCAAATGATCCTCTAGAATTTGGAAAATGTCCAGTGTTGGGGTGAGAAAGGGGAATGGGGCTCACTACCCACCAGAGCAGACCATTCTCCTTTTGAATAGCTCTAATTGTTCAGATCGTTTTCTTTCCATGAAACCCAAAGCTTCCTCTTTGAAATTTCTACGAAAGACGTCATGTTCCCTCTCCTGAACTTCAGCTCCATATCAGCATCTAGTGAGCTGTTGGACATATTCACATGGCTGGACCATGGTCATCTTAAACACTCCATGACCAAACGAAAAGTCATGATCTTTCACACCACCACCAACACCCCTATTCTCAGTTTACCTATTTCTGTCAGATTCGGGGAGAGAGGTAGGAAGAAGGAAAGAAATGATAATTTATTAAGTACATGCTGTGATTCAGTCATTGTTCTATTCACTTTATAAAGATTATCCCAATTGAGCCGTTTCCTAACAGTGACCCCAAATATTCATTTGTTGACAAGATTTGGATGATTCTGGGTCTGCCACAGCTCCCAATTCATCCCCTTCGAGAGGAGGTCAAGCCATCCTCATCTGTAACCTGAATGACCACAGTAGCCTCCTTATCGATCTCCCTACCTCTGGACTATGCCTTCTCCTATCCATCCTCCCTAGAGCTGGCAATGGGATATTCCTCAGGCACAAATCTGACCAGATCACTCTTCTGGTCCTTAAGTTCACAACTAGTTCAGACCTTAATTTCAAAGCTTTTTATTCACTGCTTACTTTCATGTAGAAAATCCAGTCCAGCCAAGCAGGCCTTATTGCTTTGCTTTATACATCATTTTATATCCATCTCTCTTCTTCATGGTTTTGCGTAAGTCATCCGCCAAGACTAAAATACATTTCCTTCTCATTTACTCTGCTTAAAATCTCTCACTTTTCTTCTCCAACGTTCATCATCACTCACATCTACCACTTGAGACTTTTCAAAATCCATCAAATTCTAGCTCTAGCTCCACAAAGAAAATGTAATTTTTTTTGCAGGGCAATTGGGGTTAAGTGACTTTCCCAAGGTCACACAGCTTGTAAGTGTGAAGTGTCTGAGGTCGGACTTGAACTCAGGTCCTCCTGACTCCAGGGCTGGTGCCACCTAGTCACCCCACTTCTGTTTCTTTTGTATATATTTATCTCTAGTTTATAGCTTGAATGAAGCTTTTATGTCATTTGGAACATACGTGCATATGTTATTCATATTGATAAAATGTACTCTCTTTGAATTAAAGGACCATTGAGTTCATGTTTTTGTTTCACATAGCATCAGCAGTATGCTTTGCCTGAAGTGAGATCTTGAGAGATGCTTGGTGACTGATTGATTTACATGGTCAGAAATCCCTGTTTGAGTCCAGACTCAGTCATTTACTTTGAGGGGTGTTCCTTATAATGCAGTCGCCATAACTCCAAATCTTAGGCATTAATATTTCTCTTTATCCCCTTTTGTGAATATCAAACAACAGCCAGTATTTATATTGCATTTGCAATATATGCAAGGCTCTCGAGGAATATCTCATTTCATCCTTATAACAATCCTAGGAGGGAGGTGCAGTTATTATCCTAATTTCAAAGAAGGGAAAATGAGGGAGGCAGAGGTCAATTGACTTGTCCAGAATCACAAACCTAATGATTGTCCAAAGAACACAGGTTTTCCTGACTGCAGATTCAGCTCCCTCTCCACTGTGCCACATGGCTGTCTCAGTAGATGTCAGAAAGATTTTTTGAAAATGTAAGTTCTTTTGTAAATGTGGGTTGTTGGTATCATACTATAGCTCTGAAGTCCTCACCTAGACATATACAAAATGTGTTTGTCTGGAACTAATTTCCCTCATCTATAAAATACCTTGAGGCATTTACTTCATAAGACTGAGATATAAGAACACACGGAGACAATTCACGTAAAGGACCTTAATAACTCCAAAGCACTAGAAGCATATCAGATAGAGAAAGCCAAGGCAGGAGGAGTGAAGAGCTGGTCTCAGAGGCAGGGAGTCTCATCTCACTCATTCACCTTGTTTCTGTGACCCTGGGAAATCTCTTAACCTCTCAGGGACCTAGGCAACTTTCTAGGACTCTGAGTTGAAGAAAAGTGCATTGGTAGAAACTCTGCCTCAGGAAGGACTCGATTTCAGGGAGACCTTAAAAACACGGTTGCTTTCCTTTCCCATATAAACATGAGCTGTTATTGTCACCTACGACTCCTGAGCACAGAATTCACTGGAGACAGCGAAATATTCCCCTGAGTCTTAATAGAACAACCCAGGCAATTTGGATACTTTACTGTTTCCTGAGTTCCCTCTCTGAAATATCATATGATTAGGGTTGATTGAAATGGAGATGTGGTCATAAAAACTAAGGGTCATTAAAGAGAAATAAAAATGCTTCTGTCTCTGCCTTCTTCTTCTTCCCTACCTCCTTGATCTCTCCCTCCCTTCCTCCTTTCCTTCCTGCTTCCCTTTATTTTGAATTACTTCTTTCTTACCTTTTTTCATTCCTCGTCTGCCCCTTGACCTCCCCCCTCCCCCCCCTCCTGCTCTCCCCACTCTTAAGGGAATTCATTCCGAATATTTGTCATGATAATTATTTTCTCTCTGAAGTAAGTGAGTGGTTGAGTGGTAAGGAAAGCATTTGAAACTGAAAAGAAATTTAAAAAATTTTTTTTCTCAAACTTGATGAGATCTATCTATCTATCTATCTATATTTGTATATATGCATATATGCATGATGAGAGAAATAGTAAGAGAGAGAGAGGTTTCATGCTGTGTGCAATAAATTTATTGACTTGATGTCCTGCATCAAGTTTTGGCTCTGACAATCACTACTACATAGGAACAAATCACCTGAGTTTCTGAGACGTGGTTTTACCATCTGTCAAATTAAAACAGTAACATTTGCTCATCAGTTCTTCGAATAAAAACTCAACAACTCCCCCATTAGTGGGGCCCAGTTCTGGACCATAACTGCCATGCAATGCATGCATGTGGCCATTTTGAGAGAAGTTAAAAACATGGACACAACCTAATTTCATTTGTGTTTCTTAGAACAAACTCGGCAGAGGCTGACAGTATAAATGTGTGTGGGTATGTGTATATACATATCTCATATAAACAAAAGCTTCTTAGAGGATCTTCAATAACTTTTAAGAAAGAAAAGGGTTGTGAAAACAAAATGCTTGAGAAACACTAACCTAGAAAACTGAGAGATTAGCTGATATGCTCTGGGTTAGATAGCCGTCATGTGTCAGAACATGTAGTGGCTATATGTCTCTAGGACAGCTGTGTGGTGTAGTGGATAGAGTACCAGGCAAGAAGTCAGGAAGACTCCCCTTCCTGAGTTGAAATCTAGACTTAGACACTTACTAGCTGTATGACCTTGGGCAAGTCACTTAACCCTGTTTGTCTCAGTTTCCTCATCTGTCAAATGAGCTGGAGAAGAAAAAGGCAAACCACTGCATGTCTTAGCCAAGAAAACCCCAAATGGGGAAATGAATAGTTGGATATGACTGAACAATAAAAACAATGATTCCTTCAGATACTGAGTGCCTTTATTCATTGCTCTCCTTGACTTGCTAAAGCAAGCTCTCTTCTCTCTTAACTCTTCCTTCCCCACACTATGCTCTCTTCTCTATTGCCCATCAAAACCATTCCCTAACTAATTTCTATACTGTAAGGAATATAACAAATCAATTTGAGTCATGATTTAAAAAAAAGTCAACATCATCATAGAAAAAGTTGGTTAATTCATTTGCCTAAGTTCCTTCTTCATTGAAAAGACAAATATGACACAAATCAGAAAACAGACCAAAGGCAGCAGGGATTTCTCTCCTCTCTATTCCACAGGAGCCTAGAACCATGAAGTTCTGTATTCTAGCTTTTCTTATGGCTCTTCTGGCTGTCCTGGCTGTAAGTACTTAGGGAAATGGAGAAGTGGCTGTTATTGGGAGTGATCAATCCCCCTTTCTGTGGTCCTTTGGCATCTGGAGACTTTACATTCCCATATCTCCAGATTAGTACATTTTATGTAGTTTGTTTTATTATCTCTATTAAACTCTGAAGAACCTAGGAAAAATCCTAGTTGCCTATAGCCTCAGTTAAGTAATTATTTTATACTCACAATCTTTTCCTGACAAGATCTAAACAAAAGCTAAGACAGTGAATGTTTATCTAGTCATTTGGAGCAAATTCCTGTCCTTCCCTCAGTGGAATGGTCATTCATTCCACATCCCAGAGAATTAACTCAATTCACTGCTTGGGTTTGGGGTATTTTCCTCCAACACATGCCATATAACTGAGTCTGTTCATGTTTTTCTTTTCCAAAGAGAGCAGACAGTTCAACTGAAGAGGTGAGACATTTCCAAATAAATTCCAAGTAGCTTAATATTTAGTAATATGTATCTTTAAAAATATTTTTTCTTTATTTGAACAGAAACACCAGGAGTGTCATTACAGGGTAAGATTATAATTTATTGCATTTAACAGGTAATGTATTAGATTTAACATATTGCAATTTATTATTCTATTTTCTTCCCTTTATCTTAATCTTTTTCCCCAAAATAAATAATCACTCATCATTCTTGAATAAATAATGATTTAAATGAAGCAGAAATAGATGTCCCTTTCATTCATTAAGAGTGAGGCATTCATTAAACTAGAGGCTTCCAGGCAATAAGCACAAAATCTCTGTAAACATTTATTTTCTGCTTTCATTGATTGCAAGAGAATTGCTACATTGCAATAATCATGATAAATCAGGTGAAATGTTTATTGTAAGCAATGACGTCCATATTTGGTCTCTGCTCCCTGCTTCCCTAAATTTTACATCACTTTGCCAATGATTCTGTAGGATTTCACTAACTCATTCCAAGCACAGGAGACTTCAGAGGTGTTGGCTGGGCTTACTGGGTGTTTCAGAATTCTCTGCTCATTCATGGCATCCTAAGTGACTGATTTTCACATACCCAGGACCTTGCACAAAGGAGTATCTTAATAAATATGGTCTGAAATGACTTGATTTGGTTTGGTTTGCATTTCGAAAGTGAGGAGTTGTCTTGTCTCCTCAAATTACAGCTAACTGACCTGGTTATTCTACTGTCTACTAGCCTCTGGCCCCCAAACTGATTTTTGCCTACATTTTGGGGGCTAAACAGATTGTGCATATATACAGGTTGGGTGACGCCCATGTGGCTAAGCAGAAAGGAGTTTTTAACTATGTCTTCTAAAGAAGTGGCTCAGTTCTCCCTTTCATTGACTCCGGACTCCATCTGAGGAATCTCAAAACATTCTTAGCTATTAGATTACAGGGAGAATTAATTGGAGCCTGAAGAGTTCTACCAAAACATTAGGATGTTTTTATACAGAAAACAAGTGTTTCATGAATTCTTTCTATTATTTAGATGGAATTTTGGGTCAATGATCCACAAGTGGGAATCAGTTTACTAGATGCTTTGAAACTGATCTTAAAGGAGGATTTCAGCTCAAATCAGTGAGGATTTCCATCCCCAATCGCTGTCATCATTCTATTTCAGTCATTTGGTTTCCATCTGCTTCCTATTAACCCTGTCACACTGAACAGGTCACTTCACTTTCCCTATTTTAAGTTTCAGTGATGATGGACCTGATCTATAAGGTCCTGTCTCCCTCAGCCTAGGAATTTCTTGCTGTAGATTCATCTATAAACTTTGTTTCTAAACTGTCCTTCAGAGGCCACACTCTCCCTTTCACAGTATCAGGGATCTAGAGTAGGAAGGACCCTTGCAGGCCAGGTCATCTAACCCCTTCATTTTACAACAGAGGAAACTGAGGCCCAACAAGATTAAATGACAAGATCACACAGGCTGTGAGTATTAGAGGCAGGATTTGAAGCCAGCTTCTGTAATCCTAGAGACATTTAATTCCTGAGACTCCAATAGTTACAATAGTGACTGTCCTCTTTGATTCTCTTCTCCCTGTGGAATCAGAGAAAGTATAGGGTTTGTTGTTTCTTTCTACATCTGTGAGAAAATATGGAGAAGACAATTAATTTTTTTTTAAAAAGGAACCACCAAAAGAAGAACTGGTATTTGGGAATGAGGCTTCTCTAGTTTATTAAATAAGTCGTATTTGAGGAATTGGTGAGTGCTCTCAGTTTAGTTCATTGAGGGATTTTCTGGAATCGTGTCAATGAGAACAAATACATTCGTAAGTCAGGTCTGCTCTGGAGCTCAGATGGCTGAGTCAGGTGGTGCAAAAAGCCCTCAAATGGGTGGGGGGCAGTTGTACTAATCCTGTCACATTTCTATTAGGTCTATTTTTCAGGTTTATCAAAGATACTGAGATATTAACGATACTATGAATGAACCAGAATGGCCAAACCTTATGGCGGCTATTTTCTTTTTCTTTTATCAGTCACTTTACAGAGCATTGGGTCTAAGAGATCCAGATCCTTCACATATTCAAAATCCTGTACTTTTTCGTTATCCTTTAAATAGTGGATATAATCTGCTTCCTCCACCAGAAGAAGGACCTCAATGATCACAGGTAAAGACAAGTCGCGCTCGCTGAAATCATGGCGGATGTCGTGGTGTACAGAATGCGCAATTTTGCTGTTAAAACTTCTGCTTGAACTTCAGATGTGCCCCCTCAATAGCTGAATGACTTGGACCACGCAGAATCTGAATGCCTCCTTCCCTGTAGAAGCGTTTGCTTAGTTCATCCTCCATTGAGTTACCAAAGGGATATTCCTAAAGTTTGACGGTGACCATGGTGCTTATTCTATTCCTTGTCCTCTCCCCATAACTTTGAGATGCTCTCTATTTTGTCCAGCATCAAATATATAATCCAAAACATAAAATCAATGATAAAAATATCCATGGGGGTTGCCCCTGAATGGCTTAAACTACTCATAGCAATGGTAAAAGGAACAGATTACCCCCAAAAGAGCATCATGGAACAAAACCTGACTAAAGCAACATTTTTTGTTTGTTTATTTCTAGATTTACCTGGAAGACTGACTCTGTCTATGAATCTACAAATCCACAGATGTGTGAATCTCTCCATCTGCCTACTTATCAGCCTCAATTATTGAGCATTAGATGTTAGCTCCAATCGCATTAGATTTACAAGAATCATTCTTGCAGAGAATAATGCTTTCCTTTACATTCTCCACATAATAAATTCAGTTCACAGTGTATTGAATTTCTCTGGTCCTTATTTCCATTCTCCAGCTCTGATTCATCATGTAGACAAGAATAACATAAGGAGAAGAAGAAGGTGGGAAGTTGCTTGGTTGAAGAAGCAGAGACAGCATTTTAGACCTGGGGTTTGAGGTTGAAATGACATGTCTCACATAGGGATTTCTATATATCCAGACGCCTGTTTGCAGCACAGCAACATAGGGAAAGAGTCATTTTGGAGGCAGAGACACCCAGATTCCAGTTCCACCTTTGTGAGCATGGACAAGAAAGTTAACCTGTCAGTAATCCAAATCAATATCCAAAAGGGCCACTGATAGAAAATGGTGATCTCCATGGGCAGACACAGATGAATTCCCAGGTCTGAGTAATATAATATGTATACATCCTGGTTCCACTGACAGAATGTAAGTCCTTTGAAGGCAGACACTATTTAAGTTTTGTTGGTGACTTTTTGCCTTTCTTTGTATTTCCACAAGTTGGCATATTACCTGGCACAAAGCAGATGTTTAAAAAATGCTAGATCACTGACTGTCTGACTCCATTCCTAGAGTTAGAAGTCTGTCCCATTGTAGTTTGCTTAAGGAATGAAGATTGGTTGATGGAGTTGAGATTTGATTACATTGGCACACTACACATTCAGTATACACTTTAGGGAGAAAAGAGCACATTTTATTTTTTATGGAGTTTCATTATAACAAATCTGTTTGTTTTTTAAATGGTAGTAGTTTGAATCAGCAATCCTTTCCCGGAATTTATGGAAGAAGAGTAACTTTATGATGACAAAAATTCATCTGAATTGTAACGTTGAAGAAAGTGTAATGACTGACCAGGTTTATCATGGTCTCAAGGAGCATCTGGGGAAGCCAATATCCTTTCTGCCAAGTAGACCCTGGGTAGATGAACCATTGTGGCCAAGGAAAAGTTTTCATTTTCATACAAAATACTATTTTACCAGAGAGTAAAATGCCTCAATATTACCACAGTACAAAATGACTTGAAAATTTTATATCCACCTGCATCTTGGAATCATCCACTTTCTATTCACAATATAGGGTTTGAGATAATAAAAAATAGAAGAAAAAAGTTCTTAGGGCAATATTGATCATTTTGATGCTTATTATTTCCAAATAACCCAATCACAGACCAAGTTCTTGCAGAAAACCCAAGGAAAAACAAATAGAAATGGAGGCAGATCTTAAATGGCCACCACAAAAAGAGCTGCTATAAATATTCTTGTGCATGTGAGTTGTGTTCTCTTTTCTTTGATGTCTTATGCAGATTGACCTAGTAGTGGGTCAAAGGGAAGGCACAGTTTCATAGTCCTTTGGGCACAGTTCCAAATACTTCTGCAGAATGGTTGGACCAGTTCACAGCTCCACTGACAGTGCATTAATATACCTATTTTGTTCAAACCCTCTGCAGCATTTGTCATTTTTCTTAATCCTTTGGTTAGTTGGTCTGATAGGTATGATGTGGTATCTCAGGTTTGTTTTATTTACATTTTCCTAATCAATAGTGATTTAGAGCAGTTTCTAACATGACTATTGATAATTTTAATTTCTTCTCCTGAAATTGCCTGTTCACATCCTTTGACCATTTATCGGTTGGAGAATGGCTCTTAGTTTCATAAATGTAGCTCATTTCCCTACATATTTGAGAAATGAGATCTTTGTCAAAGAAAAGTAGTATAAAAACATTTCCTTCAGTTTCTTAAATCTACAGATGTTCCACCACTTGTGGAGGTGTAATGCAAAAACCACTGGACTCCTTGGAATTCATGATGTTTTTTAAAGTATTAACATTATATTTAAAGAAATCATAAATGAACTTTGCTTAGATTTATTAGAACCAGAGAGCAACGTGATCTCATTAAAGAAACCCCAAAAGGGAAAAAGTATCAGCTTTTATGTGGATTGCAGTACTAAGGATCTATAGTCAAGATCATACAAAACCTGGCACCTTCTTCTACAAATGAGAAATCTTGGAATGCAATATTACAAAACAAAGAATATGTAAGTTTATAATCAAGAATCACTTAACCAGGGGCGGCCAGGTAGCACAGCGAGTAAGAGCACCGGCTCCAGTGTTGAGGAGACCTGGAGATCGAATCCCGGGCTCAGACACTCAGCACCCACCCAGAAACACCTGGCCGTGTAACCTTGAGCAAGTTACTTAACCCCAATTGCTTAGGGGTGGCCAGGTGGCTCAGCGAGTAAGAGCACCGGCTCCAGTGTTGGGATGACCTGGATCAAATCCGGGCTCAGATACTCAGCACCACACCCAGAAATAATAACTGGCCGTGTAACCTTGAGCAAGTTACTTAACCCCAATTGCTTTAAAAAAAAAATCACTTAACCTGCAATATTGAGTACAATGCTACAGTGGAAAAAGAAGACTTTCAATGGCAAAAAAAAGTACCAAGAAAAATTTCTCTCAAAATTGCCAGAGTTGTCTTGGAACTTTGAAATATAAACACAGATTCAGAGAAACCTTGAAAGGTAAATATATTTGAATAACTAGAAGGAACTGATGATCATATAGTGCTAACATAGTAGTAAGAAGAGAAGAAACCTTCCTTCAGGACCTCAATATTTTTAAAGTACCTATATAGAATTACATGAGAAAAGACAGAAGACCTCGGGGTAGAGAGGTTCTGTTCTTCAGTTTCAAAGTCCAGAAAGAAAATGGATAGTAATATCCATACGATAGAGTAGAAATAATGAAGAAAGAAGTGTAACTTGCTATTTACTCTAATTAGGCTATGTAAGAAGAGTATCCAAATTTTGAGGAATGGGTGGGGACGTGCATCATAGGAAGCTCACTTCTATCTAAAACTGGCAAAGTTTGATTGAACACACCCAAAGAGTTTGGCATAAATATACATCAAACCTCTCAGGGAGGGAAAGTCAGGATTCAAGTTCGGTGTTTTTTTCAGTCACGCTTAACTCTTTGTGATGCCATTCAGTTTTCTTGGCAAAGATCCTGGAGTAGTGTAAGTGTAAGCAAAGCGGAATTGTTTTGTTTTTGTCTTTCCTGGAGTTCAGTTTCCCTGGTTCAGGCTAAGTTGTGAACACCTGAAGGATTGATCTCCTTTGAACCCTGATCATTCCCAGCTGTGCTGAGTCCCATAGGTTTTGTGCGTACTGGCTCTGAGCCAATCAGGGGCTGAGTCTTTGTTATATATTCTTGGAGGTAGGCATTTTGCTTTGGAGGCTTGCTGATGAGAAGGACTTTTTGATTACCTCAATGAGACTCTGAGTAATTATTTGTAAAGAGTCCCCCCTGACTACTCAGAGGTTTGTGTCTCCCAGTCTAGTGGTGTATGTAGGTATTTGTATCACTTTATTCAGACAATAGGAGCCCTATCGGTTGTATCTCTGCGCTAATTTCTCTGCTTGTATTTTCTACATATCTGTAATTAAAGAAAGATTGTTGACCCCTTTAAAAGTTGTCTTTCCTTTAGCAAAGCAGATCAAAGAACCTGTGCTAGTAGGTTGTGTGTGTGCTGGATGTGTGCTAGGGCATTTGCTAATACAAGTAATCAAACGGTCACATGCCCAAAAAAGAATTCCTAGAAGAAGATTATTATCAGTGATTGGGAAGTTCAAAAGAAAATTGGAGTAGACCTGAGTATGATACAATTCTAAAAAGCAAAACTGCTAGGAAAAGGTATAAAGAGTAACTATCTCATGTAAATGAAGTGCAAGAGGAAGAACTGACACAGAAATTAGATGGGGGAGAAGGGATGGTAATTCCAGAACCATACTTTCATCAGGAATGGGTTTAAGAAGGAATCATATGTACATACATATAAGTCTTTTAAATTCAGAAGAAATAAAAGGCTAAAGGGATAGAGAGAGGGGAGAGGATAAGAGAGGGTTTTTTAGAGGGGAGGGTGATGAATAGGATAAGGGGGGGTGTAGAAGGATATTGAGATTAACAGGAATGAGAGGATAAGAGAGGGATCCTTGGAGGGGGCCTAAGTTAAGTAGCAGGAGGGCAAGGCAGTGGGTAGAAGCAAAGTGGAGGAGTCAGAAGGATAGGAAATAAGAGATACCCACAAACAAAAAAGAAAGATTTAGAATAGAATTTATTAAGAAAAAAAGCAGGTGGAGTAATCATGATATCAGAATAATTTAAAGATAAAATAGATTTAATCAAAACAGAAAAATAGTGAAACTACACTGAATGTCAGCCATATTAATCGATATTGTTTGAGTCTATTTAATATGATAAGAGAGTATAATGTTGAAAAACTGCTGTGGTGTAGGAAACAACAAGTTGAAAGACTTAGAAAAATATGGAAAGACTCAGATTTATGAAGGAAGGGGTTCTCCACCCTTAGAGAAACAGAGGACAGAACAGTACAGTCTTATGCAGATGCATATGAATATATATGTCTGTATATGAGTATGATTACATAGATTATATATATAAGTATATGAATGTCTATATGTAAAGATTTTTGTGTTTATATGTGCATTTATATGTTTGTATATGTATTTGTGAATGCATGGGTATATGTATATAGACATATATATATAAACATCTGTATATGTATATATACACATGCACATACATATATGTGTATATGATATATATGTGACACATTACATGTATGTATATGTACTTAGCTGTAGCCTTCTTGGCAAGAGGAAGGGGAAAAACAACAAAGTAAAAATTGCAGAAGAGAACAAAAAAAATTTTACATGGAGGCAAAGAAAAGGTGGACAGGTCTGAACACAAGGCACAGTATTTACTATATAGGCTTTCTTGAAGTGAAAATTTATTGCTCCATATTTTAATACTCCCCTATATACTGCTGTGCACATGACAATGCTTTTTTCTTTTCTTAAATTGTATTTAAGCTTTAATATTTATATGTATAATATGTTCTTGCTCTTATTGTGTATTCAAGTTTTAGCATTTAAGTTTAAAATATATTTTAAAAATAATATTTCTGGAGAATTTATATTGCTGGCTGGACCTCAGCCTGTTTCACCTTTGGTGCATTCACATCACTGGTGAAACAACATCTTGTGAAATCACTGTGCATTTATTTTGGGGGAATTCAGCTCCCTGATATTTCCCTACCAGCCTATCAGTACTTATTTCTGTTGGCTTTTCCCCTTGACCATCAAAGTGTCACTATTTTGACTTATTTATGTGTTTATTCATTTCTCCCATTTCTTGGGCCTTTTGAACTCTCCTTTAACCCTTTAAAAATGCCCAGGGACACATCCATTGTTCAATTGACTGGCCTTCCTTAATGAACTGAGAGTAAAATTAAGATGCAGCATCCATGCTACTATAGAATTATAGGCCTAACATTGTACCCAACTGACTCCTTTCTCCATTTTTGTTGGCATGGATCACTGCTGACACAATTCACTCCAAGTAGCTGCCAGAATTTTTTTCGCTTTTTCTGGTTGTCTCTCACCACTGTAAACAAAGGCTCAAAATCTCAAATTCTCAAAACTAATTCAGTAATTATGGAGATTTCAGCCTCATATAAAATCTAAATCACTCCTCCTTCAGCTACCTCCTCAAAACTGAAATATTCACAAAACAATCAAGAAAATAGATTTATTAACCACAGAAATATAGCACCTTTCTAGGGAGGCAGCAAGATATGACGGAGGGAGTTCAGGATCTGGAGTCAGAGGGCTTCTCTGAATCCTCCCCCTTGCCAATTTCTGTGTGACTGTGGTTGTCACTCCAACTCTCAATTACCTCATCTGGAAGATGGAAGGTCAGACTCAATGACCTGTAAGATTGCTTCCGTATCTGTCTATAACCAGCAGCAGTAGCCTACCTCATTTCCCCCTAAATTACTCTCACCCAGAGATCTTAAGACATTTCCCCCTAATTCAGCTTTCCTTAATCTCAGGGCTCAGACCTCAAGGGCTTCAGTTAGAGGAGCTATCTTTTCATCATCCACCTCACCTTCTTCTGGAGTTTGTTCACACCCTTTCCAATGATGGAGAGTTAAGTGCCCAGACAAGTTCACAGTCAGTGTAACTCCCAGTCTATGTCTCCAACAGGCTCTTAGCAGATATCCAGTTTAGCAAGCCTGCTCTTGCTGCACTAATTTATACAAACAATATGGACTTGGATTCCATCTTTCCTTGAGTCTCCAGGCACCTGCTTCAAAGAAAAACTTCAAGGCCATGAGGTCAAAGGGAAGACTCTCCTAGGTTCATAGAGAAGCAGTGAGTGTCTTGTTCTCAGTCTAGCAAGAGCTGCCTCAGGAAAATCAGAGGAAACTCAACCTGTTCTATAGTCATATTCCCCACACTGACTGTGGGTCTGATAAAGAGACATGCCCCATTCCACATCAGAGCTCACAGTCTCCACTACATTTCATTTTCTCTAGCAAATCCCAAGTCAAGTTTTAGTTAGTAATATCCACAAGCTCCATTTTCCAGCTAATTCTCTTGACAACTGGGGAGGGATCAGGACATCAGGCAGGTCACACAAGGAGCCAACATCATTCCATTCCTTTCTTAATGTATTCTCCAATACTACACAGTTCAACTTTCCAACTCTTGTTCTGGGCTCTGACTGGTGAGAATTCTTCATAACTAGCCCAAATCAGACTCCCATGCTGCTGCATTCTGGCCATCTTCATGAAATGTCACTGCCCATGTTACCCTTCCGCTTTCCCCATTTTTACCTTTTGCTTTGAGAATAATAATCAAATCAGCACTGGCATTCCCATAAAGGACATAAATCAATTGCCCTCAAGATGTCCTCTCTATCTCCCAAGTCAATAGGGCTCTGCCCCTAATTACCATATTTGGACAAGATCTCTTTCATCCTCTGAAACCTAGGGTCTTCCCTAGGACAAGCAAGGCATCCTTACCTCCTGACTAGGCTTACATGCTGCTTCCTGGTGCTGCTGTTGTGAGTCTGGACTCCATGGGTCTCACAAGACACAATATCTCTGTCTACCAGGAGGTTCAATCTCAAGAAACAACCTAGAATACTCTATTTTAGTTCCTTCTGTAAGCAATGCGTTTCCAACCATGGATACTTTGCCTAGACTCATTGCTAATAGTATATTTTCATTTGCTTATACCCATCCATCCCAGTGAATCTGAAGACTTTGTCCCTTATGGTTACACCATTCCCCATCATTAAGTTGCCTCTTTTTTACCCCACTCCACCTTACCTTTGCTGTCTCTTTGTCCCACTTCAGGACAGTGCCTGTCTTCACCTTCTACAATGCTCGTTGGAATGTCTCTCCATAATTAACAAATTTCTCTAATCCTAAATAATAAACACTTTTTCTCAATCCCTTCATCTTCTTACCATCATTGAGACACAGCTCCTTTCTTGCACCATAGCTTCCACACTTGCCATTGCCACCACTTCTAGTACTAGTTACATTCATACCCTGACACATGGATCATGTTGAAGACAGTTGGAATAGTCTTCTGTCACCATTGTTACTTCCAGACTCTCTCTATACCTGACCTGCACAATTTGGCAGTAGGTTGGGGCCAAAATTAAGATAGACTAAACTTCCTTGGGTCACAGACAGGTTTGTAGCAGCTCACTTTCTCTACAGCAATGACGCAGTACAAAGAAATGCTGAGCTAAGTGTCTAAATTGGAGAGAGCACCAGAAACTCATGTAACTTGGAGGGAGGCCACGCAGGGATGGAGGGGAATAATCCCTTGTGTTGTTGCTACTCATTGCATGGTGGGCTGCATTGGCACGTGCCATGTCCAACACCAGTAATGACCCAAAACAGTGAAAATATGTGACTCTTGCTCCTCTCAGAGTAGAGACAGACTGATACTGGCTGGTTGACATGGATCATGTGACAAGCAGGAGAGAGAGCCCAGGGACAACCCACCTGCCAAGTTACATGATGGGCACCGTAGTGACTCCTGGAAGGTGGGGTAAGTGGGGCATGGACAAAACACTTGTTACATCTGTACTTTCATTGACATCCTCAAAAATATTCCCGGCTGCCCAAAAGCTGGCCTGTGGGCTCTACGTTGTAGAGACCTACTCTATACTATCTTCACTAAGCAATCTCTTATCCACTGAGCTGCAAAACAAAATTGGCCACAAAAACCGAGTCTTGAGGGGGTTATTTACCAACTTCCAAGATATTCTCCTTCCTTCCTCAATGACTTCAGTGCCTAGCTTGAACTATTTACTCCCTACCCATCTCCTACTGCCATAATAAATAGAAGGAATTGAGATATATATTGATAAACTTCCAAATTCTGGGACTGACCAGTTCCTCAATTCATTCACTGTCCATCACCTGATCTGCTCTGCTTCAGCTGTACAGAAATGGTGACATAACTTGATTTTGTCATCACTCAGAATTCTTCCACTTTCTTGTTCAAGAACTGTATCATCATTCTACCATCCCCTATGCCTTAAGACCACTAACTATATTCTTTCTCTTCACCATGGTTTCTATTCCTTCCATTTCATTCACGTCTTCATCCCAGCACTAATTACACTTTCCTCTTCTCCAAACCCCTTAGTGGACTCTATATTATCTTCTGTGCTCAGATCACTTGTTCCCTTGTCCTATCATTAATCAGATTTTACTAGATGCCAACCCTAGATTACTCTTGCCATCTACCTCTTTGCTTTGCATGGAGCTGAAGAGATCAGAAAGGAATTAAAAGATTCCTTCTAACTGGGCACATTGTAAAATTATTTAATTGCAATTGGATCCTCACTGCATCAAAACAAACATTTTATTTCTGTCGATTAAATTCCCTGTCCTAATCTCTATAGTAGGAATTGCAAAGCTTCTCCTTTCTTTGCAAGCCGCTAATGGCATCTATTCACCCCACTCTCTCATTTGAAGGTTATTATCAAAAAAATGAGACCATTTGCCAGGAGCTCCCCAATCCTTCTTCCCAATTGTGACACCAGGAGCACCACACATCTCTGGTCCTAGAAGCTCCTAAATTTGCACCTGCTCTGTCAGTGACTACTCCCTCATCTCTATCCCCTGCAGTGCATTTTGTGCTAAGATAAAAGTAATTTTGACTATTACAGAAAGGCAATTCTTAGATAGCACATTAAGGTCACCACAAATCCTCCTTGGTCTCCATATTTGCTAGAATGGAGATTCTTGTTCCTTGGCCTTTTATTTTTTTGCAAGTAGCTCCCATAGGAGCTTCTAGTGAAAAGTAAAATATTCTATATGAATATGTGTTATATGTGTCATATATGTGTACCTACAGAGTAAATAATAAGAAAATTGTTTGGAATCTATGCTCTTTCCATTTGTTTGCTACAAAGGAAAGTGTTGCTATGAACATATTGGTGCACACAGGACTTTCCTTTGTTTCTTGGACTTCCTTGGGCTATGTATCTAGTGTTCCCCTTCTCTCCCAACTCCTCGTCCCCCTATGTTTTTAAATAAATCATTACTTTATCTTCAAGTCTGGGCTATCCCAGATGACTTGCCCACATTCACTAATTTTGGGCTCAGACATTTTGCAAACTGTTGCTCAATATTTGAATGCACACTGATTTGGGCTCCTTTTGTAGAGATTAAGGAGCCAATTTGATGAATGTTTCTGGGGCAGACATGATCTTATCACAGAGTCTCTTTTAGAGACTCTTTGGGTGGCATCATATCAAAAGTACAAGAAAAAAAACTCCTTTGGGCAGGTACCTAAAACCTGACACGGGTTGGGGGTGATAGGGAAGCCACCCCTGGGTCTAGTGGGAATGAATCAGGAAGACTGACGGCTCTCCAATCACTAGGGTGCACTGTGGACTTGTGGGTCATATGTGCCTGCTGTTTTGTCCTTGTTCATAAAGTTTTCAAGGAACAATGGAAAGAAGGTGGGTTTGGAACCAGAGGATGTGGGTCTGAATGCAGGTCCTGTCTCTCCCCACCCCCCCCCAACCCCCGAGGGACCTTGAGAGTTACTCTTAGAGCCTCACTTTCCTCATCTTTCAAGTGAGAAGGTTGGAAGGCGGCTCCACCCTCTGTGATCAATTTTTTGCTCCCAACTTTTGACCTTTGGGTCTGATCACATTCCTGAGAAGCATTCTCCAGGGTATCAAGAGTCGCATGTTCACAGCATGTTAACAGCAGTTAAAGAAAATCTAACAAGGAGTACAAACAAGATGGTGTCTTGTTTAAATGCCTTGAGTGGGTGCCATGGAAAGCAAAGCTATTAGCATAACCTATAAAAAATTGTCTAGTGAAGCTAATGTTTACCCAAGGGAAGAAAAAATGATCTTGTGCAAAAAGCACTGGATTAGGAATGAAGAAAATGGGTTTGTTCTCTACTCTGCTTTTTGCTATTTTGCTTTGAGCAAATTCCTTAACTGCTTTGGGCCTCTGCTCTTCAAGGTTCATGACACCTCCAAACCTGAGGGAGGAGTTACACTAGGAAAAGATGGTTTAGAGACTTACAACTGCATTTGGAGGAGAAATGGCAATTGCTTAATTGTAAAAATAAGACACATTCTATGTAAACAAATGATCTATTTTACAATAAAAACGTGAAGTAACTGGAGTTCACTTATACTTCTTGGGGAGAAAAAATTATTTTGTGTATGGGATAAGTTAGCAACCATTGAAACTTGGGGTCCTAGAATGTTTTCTATAATATACACACTAATATATTCAGAGAAATCTATTAAACAACATGTATCACACATATACATCATCATCAGTGACCCTCAGGACTGAGCCAGGAGCCTGATGCTTTAAAGGGTGCTCAAAAGCAATCATGCTGTAGAACAGGGCTTCTTAAACTTTTTTCAGCTGTGACCCCTTCAGCACTTCTTAAACTCTTGTTTGCTCCCCTGTCTCTGGCTCTGACTCTAACCCTACATGGGGTCACAACCTTCATCTAGAATTCTAGAAGAGTACATGTGCACTGAGTATGTTATACTTCCCTACACCTTGAGGGAAGATACTCTGTTATTTTTGCCTCTAGAGACAAATTAGTTATAGTCTGTAGAGAGCCAGCCTCAAAGCTCGGAAGAACTGAGTTCAAGTGATCCTGGGCAAGGGACTCAACTTCTCAGTGCTTCAGGTGATTCCCTAAGACACTATGAGCTGCAGAGTAGATGACTGACATAGGGAGAGGGACTTTCCTCACTTCAGAGTTCCTTGGTATACCAATGAAATAACATGTCTAATCACCATCTTTACCTGTGCATAGAAACTACCATGTAGTCAATCTCCAGTTCTTTCCTTTCAATATTCCTCATCTCTCCTCTAATACCAGGTTAGAAATTCAGGGCCCAGGTAGCTGGTAATAACAATGACAAGAGAGACTATTCAGGAGAATGACATCATTATACAATTCTGAGAGACATAGTTTCTGGGTAATTTAATCATGTTATTAATAAGGCCAGCATGCTATCAATGAAAAATTGTCAATTGTTATCTCTCTTAGAACAAAGACCCCTCATGGTGGCAGGCTCAGAGTTTATATGCCCTTCTGAGTCGATACTCCTCAGGTGCACCAATCAACTCTGCTTGTTTAACTCAAAGTGAGGTTGGTTATATTAAAAGGAGGTCTTGGGAATGTGGCTTGGGTCACCCAAACCTTGGTCAAACAGACATCAATTTCCATATCACATACTATTAGACAAAAGGGAGAATCTACACTTCTCCAGTCCTGTGTGAGTAAACACAAAGACCAGGAATAGAACCATTAACCCCAAACTGAAATTTCTTTTATTTTCTGATTAGATATTCAGCTGTGTAAATCGATTTTTAACTTATTCTCTTTCCCCCCTTTATTTTGTATTTTATTTTTCCATGGTTACATGGAAAAACAATTTTTAACATTTCTTTTTTTTATATTGAGTTCCAAATTCATTTCCTCCCTCCCTTCCCACCCCCCATAATTGAGCAGGTAAGCAATTCAACATAGAGTATACATCTGTAATCATTCAAAACATTTCAATAGTAGTCATGTTGTGAAAAAAAGACCAAAAAAACCACTTTACGGAAAAAAAGTATAAATGATGTGCTTTAATCTCTATTCAGACACCGTTAATTCTTACTCTGGGGATGGATAGCATTTTTCATCCTAAACCATTCAGAGTTGTCCTGGATTACTGCATTGTGAGAATAGCT
>NW_027186871.1:14412-15922 GCF_028583685.1 Petaurus breviceps papuanus | reverse complement strand
TCAATGGAACATTTAGAACAAGTGAGGACAAACAGTGGGATTCAATAGTTTAGTAGTTTAGAAATGAGAGAATAGATTATTTAGGAAAGAACTCCATCTTTGACAAAAGTTGTTGAGAAAACTGGAAAGAAGAATTATTGGAATTAGACTTAGAGAAACACTGTTATAATTCAACCATAAATTCAAAATGGATTCATTACCTTAATATTAAAGGTCTTGTCATAAAAAAAAAATTGAAGGGAAGTAGATCATGTATCTCTCCCAGCTATGAGACAAGTACAAAAAAAAAACTGATCATATTGATTACATGAACATGAAAATATTTTGCACAAACATAATCTACTTTTTAAGTTAAAAAGTGAAGTGGTTGAATGGGAAAAAACAATCATTGTTATCAGATAAGGGTTTTCTATCCAAAAATATGAATCGATAGTTATCAAAAAATTGCAAGTATTAATAAGCATGTGAAAAAATGCTTTGAGTAATTAATAAAAATGATAAAAATAAAATGCAAAAACTCAGCTTTCCACACCAAACAAATTAACAAAATTGACAAAAGATAGGAATTGTCAACATTGTGGATGTTAAAAGAAGATCAGCACTTTAGTGCATTTTTATGTAGCTCTATGCTGGTACAGTCATTTTGAAAATCAATTTGGAATTATGATATCATTTTATGATTTTTGACAGGGATTCTTCTAGGCCAAAGAAAAGTCTTTGATAAAAAAGAAAGTCCCGGATATAGACCAAAATATTTATAGCAGTCTGTGTGTGTGTGTGTGTGTGTGTGTGTGTGTGTGTGTAACTAGAAACAAATTAGATACTCATTTCTTGGGGAATGCCTAACATATTATAGTATGTGAATAGAATCAAATGTTCCAGTGCTGTAAGAAATGATTATATGATAAATACAAAATGTCAAAAGATTTACGTGAACTGAGGCATAGTGAAGCAGAGGTGATAAAACAATATGTGCAATGCTTTCTATAATGGAATGAAAAGGATTACCACAAAACACCAAAAAATAATTGTTTCAAAATTATAAAGTACATAAGAAAGTTCAACAGAAAAAGATAGAAAGAGAAATTCCATTTAAAGTTGCTGTAGATATTTTAAAATATTTGAGACTCTACCAAAACAAACCAAGGAACAATATGAACACAATTACAAAACACTTTTCATTCTAAGTCAGATCTAAATAATTGTACAAAAATCAGCTGCTCATGGGTAGGTCAATCTAATATAATAAAAATGCCAATTCTATCTAAATGAATTCATTTATTGTCATGCTAATGGGAATTTGAAGATCTTTCCTGCCCCTTAATAAGCCCAAATTGAACTTGAGCACCTTTCCTGATTTGAAAACATACTCTGCCCCCTTAGAGGTTGCATGTGCTCACCTGGGACCTGGGGTGGGAGGCTTGTCTTTCAGAAAAGCACAACTTTTGTTACTTTGTAGTCAAGTGAGTAATGAGGGTTGTGATGTTCTCTGACACTGGAGACAGCTATA
>NW_027186871.1:0-14402 GCF_028583685.1 Petaurus breviceps papuanus | reverse complement strand
ATAGATATAGATATACCTCTACAAGATTTTGCTTTGGGCGCTCACTTTGGGAAGAGTTGTATGATTTGACCACATGAGACTCTGGGCAGCCGTTGAGCCCCCAGACTTTGAAAACCCAGATGTTGGTGCTTCTCTCTCTGGTGACTAACTAGGTATGGATGTAATGGTCAGACCTCTAGAAGCCCTATCTCTTGTGTAGGATAAAGATCCCAAAGACCCTTACCCAAATAAAACACAGAGGCTTTTCCAGATAGAAACAGAAGCTATTTATTCCTAAACAAGTCTTTTGAGAGTTGAGTGTCACCTACCCAGAACATACATTAGTGTAGGGAGGCAAAGTACAAAATCAAACAAGCAGTTATATAGTCTTGTATAAACAATTCTAGGACCACCCAAAACCCCCAAATCCCCTCCCCAGTAACCGGACCTTCATTCCCATTGGTGGATAGATGTAACCTTTCGATCCTTTTACCAATACAAAATTATTTATCAGACAGAAATCCCTGGCAGACATTTTTTTGCAAAAAGCAGGATATTTATAGATCACTTGTTGCTTTTATTGTCTATAAAAAATAGGCACCTGACAAACACATTATAGAAAAATAAAAATTGGGCCTATCAAGACTAAAGTCTAACTCAAGTTTGGTGACTTTCTCCTTTATTTTATGAGAATATTTTCACTTGTCCCACTCAATGCTGAATTGTGTTATTTTTTCTTGTAACTTCTGTTTGTATTCTCTGAAGTTCTGGGTGCTGACTTTTCCCCCTGAACTAGGTAAATGATATATTAAAGTAAGATTTTTCACCTTTTTTGAATTGCTTTCCTTTATAAAAGCAGATCAAAAGACCTCTTCTAGTGGCCATCCTCGGTATACTAGGGTGAGTGATGCTACACTTATACAGTGCCATACCAATCAAATAACCAAAAAATCATTTTATTGGACTAGAAAAAATAATAACAAACTTCACCAGGAAGAACAAAAGGTCCAGAATATCAAGGAAATTAATGAAAATAATACTAGGTAAGGTGGCTTAGCATCACCAGATTTTAAATTGTATTTTAAAGCAGTAAGCATTAAAACTACTTGGTACTGACTATGAAATAGAGTTGTGGATCAATGGAATAGGTTAGGTACAAAAGACACAATAGTCATTGACTATAACAATCTATTATTTGGCACACCCAAAGACCCCATCTTCTGAGATAAGAATTCAGTGTTTGACAAAAACTACTGGAAAAACTGGAAAACACTATGGCAGAAACGTAGAACAAAATAAAGCAAAATGCCTACACGATACAAATATAAAGACTGATACTATAAGCAAACTGAGAAAGCAAGGAATAATTTACCTGTTAGATTTATGCAGAATGGGAGAATTTCTGACCAAACGAGGGATAGAGAATTTTATGAAGTACAAAATGGATAATTTTGATTACATTAAAATGAAAAGTTTTTGCACAAAGTCAATGTAACCAAGATTAAGAGGGAAGCAGAAAATTAGAGAAGAATTTTTAAAATGTCTCTGATAAAGGTCTCATTTCTAAAATATATAGAGAACTGTGTCAAATTTACATGAATACAAGTCATGTGCCTTCAGAAAAACCTGGAAGGTTTTATATGAACTGATGCTGAATGAAGTGAGCAAAACCAGGAGAACACTGTACACAGTAACAGCCACCGTGTGCGATGACTGATTTTGATGAACTTAGCTCTTCTCAGCAATGCAAGGACATAAAACAATTCCAGAGGACTCACAATGGAAAATGCCATCTACATCCAGAGAAAGAACTATGGAGAATGAATGCAGAGTGAAGTGGACTATTTTCTTCTTTGTTTTGTTTTTATCTTTTGTCATGGTTTCTCCCATTCATTATAATTCTTCTACACAACATGACTTATGTGAAAATATGTTTTATAGGAATGCATATGTAGAGTCTATATCAGATTGTATGCTGCCATGGTGAGGGGGGGAGAAAATTTAAAGCTTGTGCAAGTGAATGCTGAAAACTAAAAATAATAAAAAAAACTAATTAAAAAATTTTATTGACTGCAGAAATTTGGGAAGACCATTTTCTCTGGCATGAAGAAGTTGTGGTCTCCATTGGTACAATGCATAGCCACACTGATTAAATTATAAATCTTTTGCAGTATTAAAGAATATATTAAAAAAAGAATGCAAGTTATTCCCCAAATGATAAATGGTCAAAATATATGAACATGAAGTTTTCAGAGAAAGAATTTAAAGCTATCTATAATTGTATGAAAAATGATCTAAATAACTATTGATTAGAAAAAATGCAAATCAAAACAACTTTGAGGCACTTCATTACATCTGTCACATTGGCCAACATGGCAAAACAAAAAATGATAAATTCTGGAGAAGATGTGGGAAAATTGCAACACTAATGCATTATTTGTGGAATTGTGAACTGATCAACCCATTCTGTAGAGCAATTTGGAACAATGCCAAAGGACTATAAAAAATGTGCATATCCTTTGACCCAGCAATACCTAGAGCTGTGTTCCAAAGAGATCATACAGATGGAAAAGGATTGTACATGCAAAAATATTTATAGCAGCTCTTTTGTGGTGGTCAAGAATTGGAAATTAAGGGGATACCCCTCAATTGTGAAATGGCTGGACAAGTCATCATATATGAATGTAAAGGAATACTATTATGCTATAAGAAATGAAGAGCAGGGGGGCCAAGCCAAGATGGAGGAGTAGAAGAACAAACTTGGCATGAGCTCCTGCTCCAATAGTTTCCAATACATGTGAAAAAATGACCCTAAACAAAATTTAGATCCACAGAACCCAAAAAGTGACAGAGAAACAAATCTTCCGCTGAAGGCAGCCCGGCAGACCTACAGGAAGGTTCTAAAGCACCAAGCTGGGAGCCAAGCACATTCCCACATGATCCACAAGGTTCTGGTCTCAGGGAGGCCCTCACTAGCTGCAGCCAGAGCAGACTTCAGGAGAGTGAATCACCAGCACCTGTGGCTGTTTCCAGAACTCTTAACCAATAAACACCAAAAACAAAGTAAAAGGTCAGTGTCGAATTCTGTTGTAACAAGGGGACAGAAGAGCATGGTCTGGTCCCTGCCCTTGGGAGGAGAGATGGCAGGGGCATGGCAGCTCCACCTGCTGTCCCATGGCTGCTTTTGGAGGCAGCCAGCAGATTGTAGGGGAACCAAGCCACCATTCAGAGGGTAATTGATCTTGCTTTAACCTGCTTGGATCTGAATCACAGTCTAGGGTGGTGGTCCTGGGGTGTGTTGCTAGTGTACCAGAGCTTGTGGGGCTGTAGAGAGGGTACTCTCCTAATAGGTCTGGCAGCTGTAAAAATTGCAGAGATTTGGGACAAAGCTCTCTCCATTCTGGAAGAAGAATTCTACTGTGGCAAAGAGCTAAAAAGTCAAGTAATTGGCTGGCAATATGAGCAAGGAGAGGAAGCACAATCAGACCATAGAATCCTTTTTTTGAGGAAAAAAAAAAGCATGAAATGGGAAGAAGACAACAAAGTCAGAACTCCTGCATCAAAAACTTCCAAGAAAAATATGAATTGGTTACAGGCCTTGTAGGAGCTCAAGAAGAATTTTGAAAATGAACGAAGAGAAGTAGAGGAAAAATTGGGAAGAGAAATGAGAATGATGCAAGAAAATCATGAAAAGTGAGTCAACCGCCATCTAAAGGAGAACCAAAAAGATGTTGAAGAAAATAACACCTTAAAAAATAGACTAACCCAAATGCCAAAAGAGGCCCAAAAAGCCAATGAGGAGAAGAATGCATTAAAAAGTCAAATTGCCCAGATGGAAAAAGAATTTCAAAAACTCACTGAAGATAATAATTCCTTCAAATTAGACTGGAGCAAAAAATGGAGGCTAATGATTTTATGAGAAATTAAGATACTATAAAATAGATCCAAAGAAATGAAAAATTAGAAGGCAATGTAAAATATTTCACTGGAAAAACTACTGACCTGGAAAACAGATCCAGGAGAAATAGTTTAAAAATTATTGGACTGCCTGAAAGTCATGATCAAAAAAAGAGGGTAGATACCATCTTTCAAGAAATTCTGAAGGAAAATTGCCCTGATATTCTATAACCAGTGGGCAAAATAGAGGTTGAAAAATTCACCAATCACCTCTTGAAAAAGATCCCAAAAAGAAAATTCCTAGAAATATTATAGCCAAATTCCAGAGTTTCCAGTTCAAGGAGAAAATATACAAGCTGTTAGGAAGAAGCAATTTGAGTATTGTGGAAACACATTCAGGATAACACAAGACCTAGCAGCTTCTACATTAAGGGACTGAAGGGCTTGGAATACGATATTCTGGAGGTCAAAAGAGCTAGGACTAAAACCAAGAATCACCTACCCAGCAAAACTGAGTATAATACTACAGGGGAAAATATAGCTATTTAATGAAATAAAGGAGTTTTAAGCATTCTTAATGAAAAAACCAGAGCCGAAAAGAAAATTTGACTTTCAGCTACAAGAAGCAAGAGAGACAAGAGAAGGTAAACAGGAAAAAAGAAATCATAAAGAACTTAATAAAGTTGAACTATTTACATTCCTACATGGAAAAATGGTCATTGTAACTCATGAGACTTCCCTTAGTTTGGGGATAGTTGAAGGGGATATATAGGTGTATATATATATACACATATATGTGTGTGTGTGTGTATACATAGATATATATGTATGTATAGGGGAATATATGTGTATATAAATATATATATGAGTGTGGGCATATGTATATACATGTATACATAGACAGAGGGCAAAGGATGAGTTGAATATGAAGAGATGATATCTAAAGAATAAAATTAAGAGGTGAGAGAGGAATTTATTTGGAGGAGAAAGGGAGAGATAGATCAGGGTAAATTATCTCATATAAAAGAGGCAAGAGAAAACTGTTGCAATGGAGGGGAAGAGCAAGAAGGTGAAAGGGAATGAGACTCATTGAATTTGGTTTAAGGAGGGAATAACGTGCACACTCAATTGGGTATATTGCCTTACATGAAAATAGGGGGGGAGGGGATAAAACGGGGGATGATAGAAGGGACTGCAGATTGGGGGAGAGGGTAGTTAGAAGCAAACACTTTTGAAAAAGAATAGGGTCAAAGGAGAAACTAGAATAATTGGCAGGGGGCAGGATAGGATGGAGGGAAATATTGCTAGTCTTTCACAATATAACTACTATAGAAATGTTTTGCATAACTACACATGTACAACTTATATTGAATTGCTTATCTTCTTAGGGTGGGTGGTTGAGGAGGGAAGAAGGGAAAAAATATGAAACTCAAAGTTCTAAAATAATGTTTAAAAAATATTTTTGTTGTTGCTGCTGTTGTAGTTGTTTACAGGCAACTGGGAATTAAGATATGCAGGCACTGGGGTATAGAAATCCTTCTTGCCCTACTAGAAAGTTGGTTAGGGGGATGAGGAAGGATATAAGATAGAACAGATGGGGTAAGAGGTATTCAGTAGGCTTGCTATTTGGGGGTTGGAGTAGGGAAAAGATGGAGAGAAAAATTAGAAGCTCAAAATATGGTAGAAATGAATGTTGAAAACTAAAAATAAATACGTAAATTGGAAAATGAAAAAAAAAAGAAATGAAGGACAGACTTCAGAAAAAACCTCGAAAGACTTACATGAGCTGATACTGAATGAAATGAGCAGAAACAAGAGAATATTTTTCACAGCAGCAACCACATTTTGCCATAACTAACTTAAATAGACTTTGCTCTTGGAAATGCAAGGATCTAAGACAACTCCAAAACACTCATGAAGGAAAAGGCAATCCACATCCAAAGACGGAACTATGAAGTCTGAATGCAGATTGAAGCATACTATCTGCTCTCTCTCTTTTTGTTGTTGCTCTTTTGTTTTATCTTTTCTTTCTCATGGTTTCTCCCATGCATTCCAATTCTTTACAACATGACTAATGGAAAAATAGGTTTAATAAGAACATACATTATATTGCATGAGCCTTTATCAGATTGCATGCTATGTTGGGGAGAGAAGAAGGGAGGGAGGTAGAAAAACTTAAAAGCTTATGGAAGTAAATGTTGAAAACCAAAATTAAATAAATCAACTTAAAAATTACTAAATACAAGCATGATTCCAAAGATGAGATATGATAAGATGCCTCCCCCTACTCTTATGAAAAGGTGGGAATTCATAGGCATGACATATAAAATGTATTTTCTTTTTTTTTTTTTGATTTATTGATTGGATTTACTGATGTTTTTCTTCTTTATAAAATATTATTCATTAAATGTGCTGGCTCTGGGGGAGTTTCTGGAAGGAGATACTGGGAAATATTTTGGTAATGTAAAATCAAAATATACAGGTGCATCCAGGTAGCACAGTGAGTAAGAGCACCAGCCCCAGAGTCGGGATGACCTGGGATCGAATCTGGGCTCAGACACTTAGCACCACACCCAGAAATAACTGGCCATGTAAACTTGAGCAAGTTACTTAATCCCAATTGCTTAAAAAAATCAAAATATACAGAGAAAATATATGATAAAAATTGATACACTGACTTTCAGACAATTAAAGCAGGGACAAAAAAAGGAAATGGCAATCATAGTTTAACATCTGATTTGACAAGGTTTTAATGTTGTAATGGGAATGTAAATTTAAAGATCTTCCCTGCCCCTAGGCTAAAGAGCACCTGGAGCCTGGGGTGGGAGGCTTGTTTTTCAGTAGATACTTCTTGATTGGCCAGTGAGTCAATAAGGTTGTTACATTCTCTGAGCCAGGAGAAGGCTATATAAGCCCTGATGTGCAGCTTTGTTTTGGGGGCTCACTTTGAGAAGTGTTCTGTGATTTGATCTGAATTCTGGGAAGCTGTTGTCCAGAGCCCCCCAGCTTTGAAAAACCCAGATGTTGATTTGGCATGGATGTAATGGTTAGACAGTTTGGAAAGCTGTCTACTTGATCTGTTTCTGTCTTGATAATTCTGCCTGTATACTTTGAAGTTCAGGGTGCTGACCTTTTTCCCCTGAACAAGGTAAACGATATATGTCTGACTGATTAAAGTATGCTTGTTAACCCATTTTGAGTTGCTTTCCTTTATCAAAGCAGATCCAAGAACCTGTGGTGGCAGCGACCCTGAGGATGCTTGGGGTGTTTGCTGCTACAAGTGTATATTATTATCCACTGATTATGGAAGCTCTTGGAAGCTAGGATTTTGATAATGAGTCTATTGCCAGGTTAATTTTGGTTTTGAGTGTTATCAACTGATATGCTACCTGATGGTTTTGCTATATCATAGATGAAATAGAAATATTTAGGTAAATTATCTCCAAAAAAGCAATTTGATAAGTGTATTAATGATAAAAAGAGTCAAGATATGATTCTATTTTATTGAGCAGTTGAGTAATTGATAACAAAAATAAAATAAAGCTCATATTGCTATGAATTTGGATATTTATGTATCATTTCTGCTTATACAGACAATAGAGCTATGTTTACTTTTCAAGAATATTATTCCTAGCCATATCTTTGGTGGGGAATGGGAGGAGGGAAGAAAAAAAATCACATGATAATTTTTGTGTACATGAAAGGAATTGCAAGTTATGCATAGTAGATTTGCAATTTCATGTGTGACCATCTTATTTTTTTATTGTACCATGTTATGGAAATGCTTCTCTTATTCCATAAACTAAAATGAAAATATTATTACTTTATTAAGTGATTAATTTAAAATAAATAATGATTTAGTGTCATGGTATTTACAGTACTTTATCTGAAAATTTTCTTCCATAATCTTGCGCATTTACAGATTGCTTATTGTTCTTTATTTAGTATATTGTTTTCCTTAACATTCACCGAGATAAATGCATTGTATTTTTTTAAAGCCAACAACAACAACAAAAAGCAAACCACAGATTCTTAGCAACATGTTGGATAGAATAATTGCCTTTCAGAAAAGCCCCTATCTTCAAACACCTAACTGCAAAGATAAATACCCCCAATATAATCATTAAATTACAAAACTAAATGAAAAGAAACAATACACAATAGTAAGATATCTAAAGTGGCAGAAGAAAGCTGCATGGATTGTCTCACACTTTCTGATTTTTTAATTTTTTTAAATTTAATTTAATTTAAATTTATTTTCATTTTTTAACATTCATTTCCACAAGATTTTGAGTAACAAATTTTCTGCCCTTCTCTCCCATACCCCCCACCACAAGATAGCAAGCTTACTGAATACCCCTTCCCTAAATCTGTTCTCTCATATCCTCTCCTATCCCCCCATCTTTCTTGTAGGGCAAGATGGATTACTGTAACACAGTGCCTGTATATCTTATTTCCTAGTTGCATGGAAAAAAAACAAAACAAAACAATTGGTTTTAACATTTGCTTTTAAAACTTTGAGTTCCAGGAACTCACCTGAACTCTGTGAGTTCCTTCAGTCATCTCTAAAAAAGTGAATCGGAATGGATTTTAGGATGGCAGAATCCACTGGGAGATGGATCATGGCAGATTTTCAGTCCAGGAAGATGTGCACATTTTGCTGGGCAGGTGAAGCATGGAGCTGGGGCTGCACCCACACAGACCTGAAACCCAACCAGCGAGCACAGTCAGTTGATTCAGCCAACATGGGGTAATCCCCAGACCTTTCACCACAGTACAGGGGAGCTATCAGAAATGGGTAAGAGAAAGTGCAGGGCCCATGGCAGCAGCAGCTTATTCTGGGGCTACCAACCCACAACCTGGATGTTTTAAAATCAATTACTTGAGCTCCTGGGAGCCAAAATGGTGGAGTAAACCCTAGCTGCTCCACTCTTTCCCTAAGACCTTGAAAACCTAGAAAATATTGCCTCATGGTAAAATCCTGACATAGCCCAACCCTAGGCAGGCTTGAGAGTCCTAGAGGAAGAGCATGGGTGTGGCTGTGCCAAGGCTAAGGTACAGGGTGAGAACTGTCCCAACAAAATCCATCTCAGCTGACCAGCAAGAGATCCTGAACTCCAGGGGGTGGAGACAGAAAGTGCTAACACCACAACTCCAGGTGTGCCTTCACAAAACCAGGGAGACCAACAGATACCAGAGCTGCTAGCCACCAGCAGCTGAGCATGCCTGAGC
Organism: Petaurus breviceps papuanus; assembly: GCF_028583685.1. NCBI lineage: Eukaryota > Metazoa > Chordata > Mammalia > Diprotodontia > Petauridae > Petaurus > Petaurus breviceps. The sequence continues at coordinate 5,294 of NW_027186871.1, read as the reverse complement.
TTCAGTCTAGGGCCTGGGAGGTGGAATCCTGAAACAGCTAGACCACCCCTCCACCACACCTTACACAGTGAACTTCAGAGTAACCTTCAGACAACTAAAAAAGCCCTGGCCTTGTCCTCAGTCTAAACACCCAGAGGACACAGTACGCAAAGCCAATAACAAGACCCCTAGCTCCCAGTATAAGAAGCATGGGTCAGAGCACTCTATACACTAGAAGCAGAAATCCACTTTAAAGACCAGGAAATAGGCAATCACAATGTGAAAGAAGCAATTTCCAAGAACAAAAATGATTGAATCCTTTTATAGTGATCAAGAAGGACCAAATTCACAAGAGGTGAGCATTGATTCTATAACCAACTCTGAAACCTCAACAGGGAGTATGAACTGGTCTCAAGCCCAGAAAACATTCTTGGAAGAGTTCAAAAAGTATTTCAAAAGCCAATTTAGAGAGATAGAATAAAATAATGACTAAGTATTTAGAAATTACACTTGCCAAAATAGAAAAATATTTTGCTGAAGAAAACAGTTCCTTAAAAAGTAAAATTTGTGAAATTGGAAAAGTGGTGCAAAACCTAACTCAAGAAAAAAACTCCCTAAAAACAAAATCTTAACATATGGAAAATGAACTTCAATAATTAATTGTGGAACATAATTTTGCTAAAAATTGGAATCAGTCAATTTGAAGTAAATAACTCCATGAGGCATTAAGAATCAGTCAAAAAAATATAAAGAATCAAAAATTAGAAGAAAATGTAAAATTTCACACTGGAAAAATAACTTACATGGAGAACACATCCAGGTGAGATAATCTAAGAATTATAGGTCTGCCATAAAGCCATGATGGAAAAAAAAGAACCTAGGCGGGGCGGCCAGGTAGCACAGCGAGTAAGAGCACCGGCTCCAGTGTTGAGAAGACCTGGAGATCGAATCCCGGGCTCAGACACTTAGCACCCACCCAGAAACACCTGGCCGTGTAACCTTGAGCAAGTTACTTAACCCCAATTGCTTAGGGGCGGCCAGGTGGCTCAGCGAGTAAGAGCACCGGCTCCAGTGTTGGGATGACCTGGATCAAATCCCGGACTCAGATACTCAGCACCACACCCAGAAATCACTGGCCGTGTAACCTTGAGCAAGTTACTTAACCCTAATTACTTAAAAAAACAATAAAAAAGAACCTAGGCAACATTTTTCAAGAACTCATCAGGGAAAATTGCCCTGAGACCCTAGAACCAGAGGGTAAAATAGTTATAGAATGAATCCACCAAACACCTTCTGAAAGAGATCCCAAATTGAAAACTCTAAGGACTATTGTAGCCAAACTCCAGAACTATCAAATAAAGAAGACAATACTGTAGGCAGCAAGAAAGAAACAATTAAAATATCGTGGAACTACAGTTAGGATCTCACAGGACCTAGCAGCTTCTACATTAAAAGATTGGAGGGATCAGAATATGATATTTTGTACGGCAAAAGAACTTGGAATACAACCAAGGATCAACTATCCAGGGAAACTAAGAATAATCTTTCAGGCAAGAAGATGGTCATTCAATGAAATAAGGGACTTCCAGACCTTCCTGGTGAAAAAGCCAGAGCTCAGTGGAAAATTCAATCTCCAAATATGACTCAAGAGAGACATAAAAAGGTAAACAGGGAAAACACACACATACACACCCACACATAGCTTGTTATTTAATAAGAGCAACCTGTTTACATTCCTATGTGGGAAGCTGAAATCTGTCAATATTGAGAACTGTATAATCATCACAACATATAAAAAAGTTATACATAGAGGGTGTAGGTAAAAACCAACCAAGTGATGATTAAAAAAGCCCTATTTAAGGGAGCAAAGGAACTGTAATGTGAGAAGAGGAAAGGAGAAGGCAGAAAAGGGTAAATTATGCCACACAAAGAGGCATAAAAATATATTATAGTAGAAGGAAAGAATAGAGGGAGATGAACATTTTATGAGCTTGAGTGTCATTGGTTTTTGTTCAAGGAAGGAATAACATAATCAGTTAAGTATAAGATTCCAACTTGAAAAGACACAAAAACCTATTATAATAGAGGGAAAGAAGGGAGGGAGAGGAGCACTGTATGAGATTTACTCTGATAGATTTTGATTCAAGGAGGGAATAACATACCTTGTTAAGTATAAAAATCTAACACACCCTAAAGGCACTAGTAGGGGAAAGGGGAAAGCAAAGGGGCAGTTGTTAGGAAGGAGGGAAGAAGTAGCAAGAGGGAAGGGTAGGAAAATGGATAGAGGTAGATAAGGAGGGAATACTGAGGGAGTAAGTGGTCAAAAGGAAAAATCTTAAGGAGGTGAAAAGAGAAGGGAGAAATAAAAGCAGAAATGGGGGAGGGAATAGGATGGAGGGAAAGACACAGATTGTAATCATAACTGTGAATGTGAATGGGATGAACTCTGTTATAAAATGGAGCCACATAACAGGATGGATTAAAAACCATAATCCTACAATATACTGTCTATAAGAAACACATCTGAAACAGGGGGATACACATAGGATAATGGTAAAAGGCTGGAATAGAATATATTATACTTCAGCTAAAGTAAAAAAAAGCAGGGGTATCAATACTTATCTCAGATAAAGCAAAAGCAAAAAAATAGATCTAATTAAAATATATAAGGACAGAACTATATCCTGCTAAAAGACATCATTGGCAATGTAGCAATATCATTACTAAACATAAAAGCACCAAGTGGTATAGCATCCAAATTCCTAGAGGAGAAGTCAAAGGAGTTGGAGGAAGAAATAGATAGCAAAACCATACTGGTGGGGAACCTCAATCTCCACCTTTCTGAACTTGATAAATCTCACCTCAAAATAAACAAGAAAGAAGTTAAGGAGGTGAATAGATTGTTAGAGAAGGTAGATATGATAGACCTCTGGAGAAAACTGAAAGGGGATAAGGAGGAATATACCTTCTTCTCAGAGCTACATGGTACATACACAAAATACACCATGTACTAAGGCATAAAAACCTTATAATCCAGTGCAGAAAGGCAAAAATACTAAATGCATCCTTTTCACATCATGATGCAATAAAAATCATATGTAACAAAGGGCCATGGGAAGATAGACTAAAAACTAATTGGAAACTAAATGATTTAATCCTAAAGAATGAGTGGGTCAAAGAAGAAATCAGAGAATCAATCAGTAATTTCATTCAAGAGAATGATAACAATGAGACAACATACCATAACTTGTGGGATGCAAGGAAAGTAGTTCTTAGTTTTATATCTCTGAATGCATAGTTGAATAAAATAGAGAAAATATAAATCAATAAATTGGGCATGCAACTGAAAAAGCCAGAAAAAGAACAAATTATAAATTCCCAATTAAATACTAAATTAGAAATATTGAAAACCAAAGGAGAGATTAATGAAATTGAAATTAAGAAAATTAATGAACTAGTGGCTTTATGAAAAAAAACAATAAAACATTTTAAATTAAATTTTATGTTTATTTTAAGTTTACGTCATTCATTTCCACAAGATTTTGAGTTACAAATTTTCTCGCTGCCTTTCCCCTGCCCACCACCCCCAAAACAGTGATGCCACTTTATACCCCCTCCCCCAAACTGCTCTCTCCTATATCCTCCCCTATTCCCACTTCCGACTTTCTGGTAGGGCTAGATGGATCTCTCTATCCCTGTGCCTGTATATCTTATTTCCCAGTTACATGTAAAATAATAATAATAATAATAACTTTTTAAAAAACATTTTATTTTAAAACTTTGAATTCCAGATTCTTTCCCTTCCTCACTCATCACCCACCCTTAATGGGAAGATAAGCAATTCAATATAGATTATATATGTGTAGTTACACAAGAAATTTTCATAGTGGATATATAGTGAAAGACTGACTATATTTCCTTCCATCCTATCCCACTCCCCCCACTTGTGCTATTCTCTACTTTGACCCTGTCCATTTTCAAAAGTGTGTGCTTCTAACTACCCTTCCCCCCAACCTTCCCTCCCCTCTATCATCCCCAGTCCCATCTCCTTCCTCTCTACTCTCCTGTGGGGCAAGATGCCCAATTCAGTGTGCATGTCATTCCCTCCTTAAGCCAACTTTAATGAAAATAAGTTTGACCCATCCCATTTTGCCTTCCTGTTCTTCCCCTCCATAGTAACAATTATCCCTTGCCTCTTGTATATGAGATAATTTACCCAATTCTGTCTCTCCTCAACTCCTCTTATTATATTCCCCTCTCACCTCTAAATTTCATCGTTTAAATATCATTCCTTACCTACCCAGCAAAACTGAGTATCATGTTCCAGGGGAAAATATGGTCATTAGATGGAATACAGGACTTTTGCACGTTCTTTTTTTTTTTAAATGCTTTGTTAACTTCTGATTTACATCATTCGTTTCCGCCAGATTTTGAGTTACAAATTTTCTCCCCGTTTTTCCCCCACCCATCCCCCCAAAACAGCAGTCCCACAGGATATCCCCACCTCCAATCTGCTCTCTCCCATATTTTCTCCCATACCCGTTTCAACTTTTCCAGTGGATCTCTATGCCTCAGTGCCTGTATATCTTTTTTTTTCTTAATAACATGTAAGATGGTATTAATAATACTATACACACACACACACACACACACATATATATACATATATTTGAATATTTGATTTTAAAACTTTCAATTCCAGATTCATTGCCTTCCCCCCCTGCCACCCACCCCCACTGGGGAGACAAGCAGTTTAGTATAGGTTGTACATGTGCGGCTAATGCAAAACAATAACATAGTAGATGTATTGTAAAAGACTGACTATATTTCCCTCCCTCCTATCCCACCTTTCACTTGTTCTATTCTCTACTTTGATCCTGTCCCTTTTCAAAAGTGGGTGCTTCCAACTTCCCTCCCCCCCAGCCTGCCCTCCCTTCCATCATCCCCCCTCACATCCCCTTCCCCCCCTATTCTCCTGGGGGGTGAGATCCCCTATTTAGTGTGTATTTCCCTCCCTCCTCAAGCCAGATTCAATAGGAATAAGGTTGACCCATTCCCTTTTGCCTTCCTATTCTTCCCCTCCATTGTAACCATTTTCCCTTGCCTCTTCTGTATGAGATAGTTGCCCCACTCTGTCTCTCCCCATCTCCTCTCATTATATTCCTCTAACCTCTTGATTTCACCTTTTAAGTATCATCCCTTCCTGTTAAATTGGTCCCGTGCCCTCTATCTATGTATACCTGTAAATGTATATACACACATTCACATATGTATTCATATGCCCGCATACCCTCATATAAAGACATATATATATA
>NW_027186870.1:0-51589 GCF_028583685.1 Petaurus breviceps papuanus | reverse complement strand
GAGCACAATTAATACAAGTTATATTCCATACATAGGGATAAGTGTATTCGTAATTACATGGATTTCAAGCTAACATTCTTTGCCAATTCACAAATTGAACAGTTTGTAGTTCACTTAGTAAAGCAATAGAAGACGTGGTTGCTGATATGAAGAGGGAGGTTATGGCAATTAGTTCTATGATTAAAAGTCCTTGTAGCAGAGGGTGGTTCCACTAGTGCATTATATAACAGGTAATAGTCCATTAGTGGGTAGTATTATCTAGTAAAAATGTGAGAGACTAAGTTACTTCTTCTTAAGTTGTCTTTGTGCAAGGGGTCTCCTGATTCTTTTTCTCTCAATTCTCTGTGTCTGCACGGTGAGTCATGGAACACATTTGGACATTCTGTTCTGGTCCCTTCACTGTTCGTTTGGCAGCTCCTAGAAAACATAACCACAAACCTCTCCCCCTGTGGCAGCAAGCACCTCCAAGCGTCCTCAGGGTTTGCTGCTAACACAGGTTCTTGCATCTGCTTTGATAAAGGAAAGCAACTCAAAATGGGTTAACAAGCTTACTTTAATCAGTCAGACATATATCATTTACCTTGTTCAGGGGAAAAGGTCAGCACCCCGAACTTCAAAGTATACAGGCAGAATTATCAAGACAGAAACAGATCAAGTAGACAGATTTCCAAACTGTCCAACCATTACATCCATACCCAGTCAACATCTGGGTTTCCACATTCTGGGTTTTTCAAAGCCGGGGGGCCCTGGACAACGGCTTCCCAGAATACAGATCAAATCACAGAACACCCCCACATAGGCTAAGGGTTAGGCCCTTCCTATATCTTTGGGGATTTTTCCACATTACCTTCATATGGGGAGCATACACCTTTTCACATTGTTTTTCTGCTCTTGTATACTCATTTTTAGTGGTGTGTAAAAAATATTTTGGGTGAATTAAGCAGTAGCTAATTGCCTTTATGTCATGTTAGTCTTTTTACTTTTGTGAATAGGTAAATAGTTTTTTAGATCTTAATTTCTTCTCTCAAGTATGGCTTGAGCAGTGGGATTATAAGCGTTGTGCCTGTAATTAATGTTATTTGAAAATGATCACAGAAAAACTGAAATGATCGGCTAGTTGTAGGTGGGTGTATTATAGGTTTTCAAGAATGCCCATTGAAGCAAAAGATTGCAACCTGTGCTCAATTACATTTTTTTTTACTGATTTGCCTGTCTGAAGGGAAGCAAATGTAAAAGAATAGTATGCATAGTGGCATATATATATATGAATGAACTTACCAAAGGAAGGATAATGAGTTCTATCTATCCGCCAATATTTAATTTTCTGTGAGTTAATGGTAAGTAGTAGAGGAATACTATAGATAACACATTGAGGGAAAGTTTTGTTCAATATTAGGAAAACTATAGACATAATAGACAATATTAGCAAAAAAACCAAGATTATATCAAGGAGTGCAGAAAAAGCTTTTTACAAAATGCAACAGTACCTTATGTTAAAAACACCAAAAAAGAATAGGAATAAATGGACTTTCCCTTAGCATGGTAAATAGTATCTATCTAATGCCAAATGTTAAAATTATCTTATTACAAATAATGGAAAAATAACAGAAGTCTTTCCAATAAGGAAGGAAGAACATGAACACTATTTTTTGATTATAGTTGGAGAAATGCTAGCTATAGTAATAGTATTAGAAAAAGAAATCGAAGGAAGAAGCATACGCAAAAAGGAAACAAAATTACATCCTTTTGCACATAATAGGATGTTTTACTTATGCAGCCCTTAAAGATATAGCTCCCAATTAAATGAAAAAATATCTTTCGCAAAGCAGCTAAATATAAAATAAACCCACAAAAATATTTTTGTATATTACCGACAAAACCTAGAAGGAAAAGCAATTCCTTCCAAAATAACTACAAATTGAGTAAAATATCTGGCAGCCCTGCTACTAATATACAAAGAAGTTATAACTTCAACCACAAAATGCTCTAAATAACTAGAGAGATAATAAATGCTTATTGTTAGGTGTATCAACAATGCAATATTAAAAATTCCTACTGCAAATATAAATATGCTGATGTGGTTATTAATCACAAATATATATGGCTTTCTATATGGGGGATAAAGCTAGAACATTCATTAAAATACCAAATGACTGAGTCCTAAAACCAGAAAGTCAAAGCCATCAGAATAGTTATGAAATTGGTACAGGTAGATAAAGTAGAAAGCACCCACATTCTCAAGCCTTTAAAACAGAACAGGCAGAAGTACCACACACACACACATGACCAAGTAAGCACAGCCTACATTAGCCCCAAAGCTTGGCTGGAGATATTTCAAAAACACAATCAAGAATGCCAGGCATTTCTCTATGGTGTCTAGGTTTTGAAAGAAAATAAATTGAGTATGAGAGCTTGAGGAGTCCCATTCTATACGTATTCGGTCCCGCTTTGGAACAATCCCCCTATCTGTATATGTGTGAAATGTCCTTTACTACCCCTCCTTATTACTACAAGGGTCAGATTGGCCATCTGAAAAAAAAGATCCTTACTTTTTTTTTTCTTTTGTATTTTGATAAACAGTGAAGAAGCTGGAGCTGTTAAATTTTGTTTCGGAAAAAACTCAGAACTGGCTTGTTTGGTGTTGTGGAAACTCTTACTGCTTTCAATACACAAGTAGTAATCTACTGTTTTGCATACTTGTATTCAGTTTTCATTTCGACAAACAAGCACTGTAATTAACGCTATGAGAATAAAATCTCTGAATTATTAAAAAAAATTTAAAAATTTTTTTAAAACAGAAGAGGCTACCTCAGGCAAAGATTTTCCTCTCCCCACTCACAGCAACTACTCAGCATCCAGGAATTGTGCTCTCAGCAGCTACCATTCCTGGCAGTCCTCAGCAGGTGTCCTTAGCAGAAATTCTGGCTGGCTCAAAAAGTGGTTTACGCCTCCACCTCGGCACTACTGCTACCACTGCCGCTGCCTCTGCTGCTGCTACTGCTGCTGCTGCTGTCGCTGCCACTGCTAGTCACTGCAGGAACTCTAGCTTGCCTTCTGCTTCCTCTTGCCCCACCCCTTCATGTACGTCAGCAAGTCAAATGGGGAATGGAAGATCTTTAAATCCCATAACCCTTACATTAGGTTTTGGCCTCTATCTTATGAGGATTTGTAATTTCTCAAAAAGGTTAAAGAAATCTGCATTCTGGTGTGTTTAAGTTTGGACACTGAATATTTGCTATCTGATACAGTATTCAAGGGAGAAGAAAAATCGTTTAATAATAATATCATAGCTGAAAGCTTTGCATTTTGAGCAAAGGTAAAGTAAGTACTAATAACATTATCATTATTAGAATCAATGTAGTGGCTTGCATTTCCATACATAGTGAAAGCTGTTAAACAAATAAACAAAAAAAATGTTCCTGACTAGAACCTTACAACAGAATAATTGTTGACGTATATCTTAGTTTCAGAAAGCTTTGTTTATCTTCTGATTATATTCATTTTGGTAGAAAGAGATACTTCAGAAATTGAGCATTTTACTTATAATAAGGTCAGACACTAACTATTTCTTAGGCCATGGAATGACTATTCTTTGAGATATAAATACAGCAAAATCTGTTCTACTTTACCTTAACTTAGCAATAAATTGTCTTGGAAATGAAACTTTTAGTAGGCCTCCTAAAAATCACACTAAAGATTAAAAGGAAATTTTAAAAGTATATCCCTTTATTTAAAATAGTTTTAAGATTCATAAATGATCATCAAACTTTTGTGAAAGGACAAAAATTATTTAAAAATTTATATAACTGTATATACTTTAGAGGAAACACAACCCCCTCTTCTTTTAAATTAAGTTGTTGAAAGATGTCCTTAAGTAACATAAATCCCCAAAGTATCGTTAACATGCTAATTTTCTGTTTGATTGCACAATTCTTTAGATATTGAAAAGTGTTTTAGCCAGAAAAGGTATAGTAAATGAATCTGATGGCAGGACTTTAAAAGCTAATGATATTAGAATCTTCTTTAAGGTGAGCCTTATGTAGTTAATTTATTTTTCTTTCACCAAAACATAGCCAGTTACAATTAACTTATTTTATTCCCATGGAGCTGTAATAATATAATAGGTTAATAATAATAAATAAAGATTTACTAGGTTTCTCCTGCATAAAGAATTTCATATAAAGTTTTTCTTTCTCAAATTTAAACTTATCCAATTGTTAGAAATCTTTTTAACATTTTGCAACTTCTTAGCAAGTTATAATTAAAACAAATTCCTTTCTCAGGCTGAATGACCTTGCTTCTAGAGATAGTTTCCATGGGCTTTTGGCAGTTTTACAAGGTAAGTAAAATTGATATGGTTCTAAACAGGGGGGTGGGGGGAGGGCTGGGCTAATGGTTATGCCCCTGCGTTGCTAAGTCTCACACATGGAGTAGGAATGTTCTGAATGGGAAGAATTAATATGAAATAAAGTTTTCACCCAGTCTCCTCCTTTCCACATACATTAATCAATGAACAATTTTACAAGTTCAAATAATTGATAACCAAATTGTTTTAGTTGTAACCTCCACTCTAACTTCTATGTGGCAGATTTAAACAGTAAAAGACGTAAATGACATGACTATTTTTACACAACTTCTTTCCTATATCTTTTAGTTTCAACAGAATTCAGATTAAAAATTTACTTTATCTAACACTATGTCTAGCTTACAAATGATCCCTCAGTTTTCATTATATAATAGATTTTTTTCTACAATTTAAAAGACCACAACAACACAATGACATCATGACATTAATTGCATTTCCAAATCATCACTTGCAAAAGCTATTTTTAAAAAATTGGGCCTATTAAGTGCAGAGATATTTTCTCCTCTCCTCACAGCTACAGAGTCTGATTGTGGATTTAGGAGTTTGAATGGAGAGGTTTATCTGTTTGTCTAAAAAATGTGTGGGCTTCAGGGTGCCTCAAGGCTGTTGCTAGTGGGGTCTTTGATAGATTTATTATGCTTTCTCCCTTTAGTCAGATTGGGAGGGTAACTTAAATTCCCTGTTATTTCTACAGCACTCTCTCTTTTAATCTGATCTATGACAAGAGACTTTAATAAATTTTTGTAAAATGTTTGCAGCTGATTTAACTTTTCCTTCAGTAAGCTTTATTTATGTTTCCACTCCTTAAGTTCTTTAAAAGTTTGAGCTTTGAATCCTCTAGCAAGTGACCTGGGAGTGTCTCCAACTCCCTTATCTCCCTTACTGGAGAACCTCTGAGGAGTTTCTTATCAGATCTTAGAAATATCCCAACTAAATGCCAATTAGTATAACAAATTTTGAGTTATCTTTAGCATCAAATTAGGAGTGACACTAATTTACTTTTTTACATTCCCTAAAATGACCAGAATGAGTTCACATTGACTTTTAGTAGCATTCTGAATACAAGTTTTTTTCTCTTATAGCTGAGGCAGGAAATGGTTAAATGTTTGTTCCTATGCCTCTTTGAAATGAGGGAAAACATTCCCCAATTATTTCTTATCACCTTCTTGTCTCTCCACTTGGCCAAAATTGAAATGGAAGAGGAGATTGTCAAACTTTTAAAACTTCTGCTCACACTTTTCATATGCAAATAGTCTATACCTTAATATTTTTTTTCAAATTCTATCCTAATACTTCTTATGTACTCTATTACTTGCTATTACCATAATATAAAAATACTTATTCCCTCTACTCCCTAATATCCAGCCAGCCCTTTGTGAATCTGGCAGGCAAGAAAGGAGGGGTGAGGGAGAGAACAAGTTAACATTTCAAGGAAAATCCCACAGTCCAGCTGCATTTTAAATGTTATAGATGACAAATTGCTCTCACATACTCATTCACACAAGGACACAAAACAAAGTAGAATAGATGCAGAAAATAGCAGAATGGATTTAAAAAGCTCAGCGAATTGAGGAGATCTTCGGGAAAAAAAAATTAAAGCAGTTGGTTGGCATTCCAGAAGGACTTACTTAATACTTTTCTTCCTACCTGCTTCCAATACTCTTGCACTGTGTGGAGACAGTTACATCACACTGAATTTTTCGAGCCTCCTGCAGCACTTTTATCTGTAATGTTAATCATATCTTCACTATATTCCATAGAAAAAAAGACAGCAATGGGAAAATGCTGGAGTCCTTCCTCCATCAGTCTCCCATTCATCTGTCCCCACAGTGTCTCTCCTATTACGGAATCGATTGTCCCCTTCTGTGGAAAGCAGGCAGAACCTGTTTCTACACATTCCAAAGATTATTTAATTTGTACATCAAGATGTACAACAAAGTCCTCTCTCTATCATGAGGCTCTTTAAAACTCTAGCATTGGATTTGAACTCAGGAAAATGAGTCTTCCTGCCTCCAGGCCCAGCTTTCTATCAACTGTGTCACCTAGATTCCCTGGTTGTGCTAGCAGGTCCCCATGGGGTGCCTCTGATGTATATGTGAGTGTGGCAGCAAACACCCAAAGCCTCCCCAGGGTCGCTGCCACCACAGGTTCTTGGATCTGCTTTGATAAAGGAAAGCAACTCAAAATGCCTTAACAAGCTCACTTTAATCAGTCAGATATGTAACTTTTACCTAGTTTAGGGGGAAAAGATCAGAACCCCAAACTTCAAAGTATATAGACAGAATTATCAAGACAAAAAAAGATTAAGTAGACAGGTTTCCAAACTGTCCAAAAATTACATCCATACCAAACAACATCTGGGTTTCAAAGCCGGGGGGCTCTGGACAACGGCTTTCCAGAGTTTCATCTGATCAAATCATAGAACACTTCTCAAAGTGAGCCCCAAAACAAAGCTACACATCAGGGCTTATATAGCCTTCTTCTGGCTCAGAGAATGTAACAACCTTATTGACTCACTGGCCAATCAAGAAGTATCTACTGAAAAACAAGCCTCCCACCCCAGGCTCCTGGTGCACTGTAGCCTAGAGGCAGGGAAGTTCTTAAAAATGTACATTCCCATTACAGTGTGTATCACTAGATAAGATGGTTTACTGGGAGGGCATCTGGGAGAGCTGTCCAGTGTCTTTGGTGCTGAAGTGATGTTTTTTTATATCTGTTGATAGCTCATCTAACTTAAGCTGTTGTGTAAATCCTTGAAAACTTATTTTGGCAAAAGGTCAAATTGGGAGAAGGACTTCTCACATTAGAGAGACTATAGGATGAGACAAGAATTCCACCAAAGAATTGAATTCAGCACACAAAATGGATGTTGAATGATCATGAGGTAAAACTGGATAGGTTTTAGAAATGACTTTTCTTTTGACATTTAAAAAAGAACCCCCTGCCCTCAGGAACCTGGGACATGGCTCATGCCCTGAGCCCTCCTGCAACAGGAAGATGCACTGTGGCCCCCCTCCCCTCTCCAGGCTGGGTGACGGGTGTTGAGAGAAATGACGGGCAGGGGGGCTCCCCCTGCTCTTGGTGTGACATCAGGAAGACCCCTCCCCTCTCTTTGACGGAGCTCCTCCCTCTGCTCTGGGTGGAGACTGGTCCTGCCCTTACTGTGACATCAACGTACCCTCCCCTCCCACCCCTCAGAGAGATCAGTTCTCTTTATTACAGGAGGAGGAGGAAGAGGTAGAGGCGGGGGGGGGGGTAGGGGGGCTAGGAGGAGTGAGTTCTCTTTTCCCGAGTCTGGAGGTTGCAGGCGCCATGAGCGGCTGGATATCTGCCTGCCCCCAGCCCCCTCCCCTTTGTGCCCCCACTACACCCCAGCCTGATGGATCCCAGAAATTCCTGCACGTTCTTGTGTGGGGGTGGATGAGGTAAGCGCCCCCCCCCGCGCCCCGGCCCCGCACCCCTCTGCCGCCCCTCCGCATCTCTGCTTGTATTCTCTTCTTTCCGCTCCTCTATCTTCTCGCGAATCTCCCCACCCCAAATTGGCTTGTCTTAGTGCTGAGGGCCCTGAGTGTCGGAATGGGGGGAACATGGGAGTTTTAATGCCTTTGTTTATGCGGGTGTTATGCCTGTAGGTAGGGACGTGTGTGTCTGTGTGTGTAAGTGTGTATTACGTATTTGTGTGTATGTGTACCTGTGTTCCCACTCCTTGTCTTGGGAGTAGGGGCTTCGGTAGTCGAGGGGTGGGGTGCTGTGCGGTGGAGGCCAGCAGGGAGAAGGCTTTGAGGATCCTCCCTCCCTCCCCTCCACAGGTGGAGGTTTCCATCCTTTCTTCCTCTCTTCCTTGGACTCACCTGCTTGGTGTGGCCCATCCTTGGATAACCTTGGGGTTGAGGAGAGAGGAGACTAAGAAGTCTCCCCCTCCTTCTCCATATCTGCTCTTTTGCTTGGGGTCCTTTGATTAAATCTTATTTTTTTTTGTTCTGGGTGTAACCAGCACTCGGTGACAGAGACGTTTTTGTACCTTTTTCTGGAACGGAAACAGGGATCTGTCCCTGAATTTGAGGATCTCTATGGTTTACAGATTAAAAGAAAAGTTGTTTTAATGTGAACTTCTATCATTGTAAGCGATTTGGAGTATTTTGTCTTTAGGCTTTTGGTAGTTTGGATTTCTTCATTTGACAGCTTCCAGTTCCTTTGAGGTATTGGAGAATGGCTCTTAATGTTAGACCTTGGAATCTGGGGAGGGGATTCTGGGACAATGGCCGAATAGGTCAGAAAATTCCAAGCTCTCTAGATTTTCCCCCAGAAAAGAGTGAAAATAGCACCTTAGAGCTAACAAAGAATTGTGGGTAAAAATAAATAATAATAGGAACATAACTGGACCTTCTTGGGACAATTTGAAAAGATCCCAAGAAAAATCCCAGGATGAGGTTTGGTCCCTGTGAAGAGTAAATACCTCCAGGCTAGGGTCCACTTTAACTAGCAGCAAGCCCTGGGATTACTTGGTTTGGGAGGCTGCCTGGTCCCCAGCCATCAGAACTTTTACCCCTGGGATAATGAGGAGGGTTGGGTGACTGAGCCCAGGAAGATCATGGGAACCTCTGCTGACAAGGGATGCCAGACCCAGCTGTGCTGAGAGAGGCAGGATCTAGAAGCAACCAGAACACACCAGCCTGGTGAGTGCAGAAGCAGTGGGGCAGAAATCCTCTGGCTGTGGGCACTTACAGGAGGCTGGAGGTTTGGCTCTGGTTCAGGCTAAAGGGGAGAACTGAAGGTCTGGGCAAAAGGCACCATTTCCCATATCCCGGGGCTAGCTGTGACTACAAATAATTAGGATATTACCACAGAAAATTCACAGGCAAAGGAGAAAGAATTCGACCATAGGAAGCTATTATGGGAATAGAGATGATCATGCTTCATCTTCAGAGGAGGATATTGAAGTAAAGAAACCCCCAAAGAGTAATGTCCAATTTGTTGGTCACTTGCCCAAAAAGAATTCATAGCAGATCTTTAAAAAGACTTTAAAAATCTAATTGTCATTCCATTGTCATTGGAAGAAAAACTAAAAAATAAAATAAGAATAATCTGAGAAAAATAAGAAGGGCATAAAAGGAAAGACAACTAATTAGAAAAGGAGATCCAGAATCTTCAGGAAGAAAATGACTCCTTGAAAATTAGAATTGAACAAAGTGAAGTCAGTGAAATTATAAGAGATCAAGAAATAATTAACCAAAATGTGAATAATGAAAAAATAGAAGGTAAAGTGAAACTCTTATAAGAAAAACAATGGATTTGGAGAACACATTCAGAAGAGAAAATATAAAAATAATTGGGCTAACTGGAAGTTATAATAAAAAAATCTTGATACAATAATAAAAGAAATAATTAAATTGTCATGAATTATTAGAACAATGGGAGAAAGTAGAAATAGAAAAAATCCATTGATCACTACTTAAAAGAGATCCTTTGAGCAAAAAATGATAGATCAAATTAAAAGCATCAAGTTTAAAACAATTGAAATATAGTGGTGCCACAATTAGCCTTACAGAAACCCTAGCAGCAGAGATATTAAAGGACTGCAGGTCTTACAACACAACGTATCAAAGAGCAAAAGAACTGGGGCTTTGGAAAAAAAAATATCATACCCTACAAAGTTAAGTAGTATTCTGAATGAAAACAAAATGGGCATTTGATAAACTCTCAGACTTTCAAGACTTCCTTTTAAAAAATCCTGAACTTAATAGAAGATTTGGCATACTAGTACCAAGAGATGTATAAGGTATATATCAAAGACTGATTATAAGGGATTCATAAGGACATATTGTTTACTATACACACACACACACACACAAACACAGACACACACACATATACAAAATGTAAGCTGTATGTCTAAGACTCTTATCAATTATTAGTAGCTCATAAGAAAGATTGGGGTAAACCTGAGTATGTTATGAATTTAAAAATAAAACCATTTAGGAACAGCTAGAAAGAGAAATCATTTTATCCAAATGAGGTGCAATAGGAAGAATCAATACAGAGGAGTTATATTTGGGGAGGAAGGCTGGTAGTTCTGGTAACCTACTTTCATGGGGAATGGGTTTAGGAGGGACCCATACATATATATTTAGAAGAATATAACAGTCTTTTAAATTCAGAAGAAATAAAATGATAGGGTCATAGGGAGGGGGGAGGAGGACAAGGGAGGGATCTTTAGAGGGGAGGAGAAAGGAACAGGAAAAAAGGGGGTATAGAATGGTCTTTAGATTTATGGTAATGGGAGGATAGGGGAGGAATCCTTGGAGGGGGATAGGCAAGCAATAGGGGGATAAGGTAGCTGTTACAAGTAAAAGAGAGGAGGCAGGAGGGATAGGAAATGAGATATGCACAAACATAAAAACAAAGATCAGGAGTAGAATATATTAGGGAAAGTATATCTCTCTATATGTATCTATATATGTATGTATATATCTATAGCTATACGGAACCATATCTAAACTTTATTGCATCCTTCTGGGGTGGTGTGTGGGCTGGAAAAATGCTCAGTAGAGAAAAAAAGAAAACTCACAAGAAAGCAAAGATGGACAATTCTCAATACAATGAGCATTATTTATTATACAGGCTTTCTTGAAACGAAAATTTATTGTTACATATTTTGAATCCCCTCTTAGGTTCTGCTTAGCACATGACATGTTTTTATTTCTTTCTAACTTTATATTTAAGTTTCAATTTTTAAGGTTATGATATGTTTTTCTTTCTTTTCTCTATTCTGTATTTGTGTTATGGTGTTTTAGTCTAAAATAAAATTTTGAATGAAAAAAAAAGGAAATTGGAATCAGTTCCTTCTATGTCTTGCATATGTAGCCGTCGTTAGGCAACTTAACTGCAAAGATATTTTCCCTTTGGGTGACTAGGTGACCCAGTGAATAGAGCATCTTCCCTGAAGTCAGGAGGACCTGACTTCAAATCCCATCTCAGACACTTAACACTTACTAGTCCTGTGACCTTGGGCAAGTTACTTAACCCCAATTGCCCTGCCCTTCCCCTCCAAAGAAGGAGATGTTTTCCCTCACTTAACTCTTACCCTTATCATTTTAACTGCTTTTAATCTGTTTCTGCGAAAATATTTCAACTTTATAGAAGCAGAATCATCCATTTTATTTCATGTGATCCTCTCCATTGCTTCTTCTATCTTAACCTCTTCCCCTATCCATCCATGTGAAAAGTAATTTCCTCTTTGCTCCTCTAATTTTCTACTGATATCCCTTTTACACCTAATTCATATATCCATTTGTAGTTTAATTCTATAGGTGGTGTGTGGTGTTGATATTTTATCAAATTTCTGCCACATTGCTTTTCTCTTATCGCATATCTTTTTTTGCTTTTTTTGGAGGGAACTTGGGGTTAAGTGACTTGCCTAAGCTCACAAGGCTATTTTTTTGTGATAAAAATCTGAGGCAGGATACAAACCCAGGTCCTTCTGACTCCAGGGCCAGTGATCTATTCAGTGGGCTACCTAGCCGCCCCAACAATCTTTCAATTTTTAATAAGTTCCAATTGTTTTCTGGATAGCTAGGTGTCCCCCTGGGCCTGAAGTCAGGAAATCTCATCTTTCTAAGTTCAGATCTCCCTTCAGATACTTTCTAGCTATGTGACCCTGGGCAAATCATTGTCAAATGTGCTGCAGAAGGAAATGGCAAACCACTCTAGTATCTTTTCCAAGAAAACCCCAGATAGGGTCAGGAAAAGTCAGACAATAACAACAATTGTTTTCTTAATCACTGGTCTGTAGTATTGTTTGAAATTTTCTACTGATAATCACTAACAGAAAACCTCTTTCTTTCCTCCTGCCCTCTATTATTACCCCATAGATGCTGGGCCTCTTTTAAAAATTTTTATTAATGTTTTCTGTTTCTTATATCACCAGGGTATCCTATGTATCCCTTCCTCAACCCATCCTCTAGAACCATGCCATGTGACAGTGCTGTTGGTTGTTTGTCTGTTTCAGGGAGAAGGAAAAAAGCTAGCACAACTGAAGGATGCATTCAGGAAAAGTTGTGCAATGTGGGACACTTGTAGACCTCCACACTGCTGGAGAAGGTAGGGTGATGGTGTATTCTCATGTTTCCATTTCAGTCCCACTTGATGTTTAACATTTCCTTCCCCTTATTTTAAATTTTTTAGTGTATTGTTATTTCCAGTTGAATTTTTGTAGTTACTGTGTCTATATCCTGTTTCCTTGGCTCTGTCTACTTCACTTTGTATCAGTTCACAAAGAGCTTTCCTTACTTCCCTGTACTCAGTGCTTTCATCATTGCTTAAAGCACAGTAGTACTGTTCTTGTGTTCCTGTTACAGACCTTGTTTAGCAATCATTACCCAGTTGATGAGCATCTGCTTTTTTTCCAGTGTCTTGGGCTAGAAGCACATCCCACATTGACTTTTTCTTGGTTCTGCCTCTTAAGGATTCAATTGGAGCCATTATTTTAAAGTAATTGGGGGGGATGTTGAGAGAGTGTGGCTTAGTGCTTCCTCTACTCTGCCATCTAAATAATCACTTCTCTAGTTGCATTATTGATCATTGGATCCTTCAAGAAGTACATGAATCAACAAAGGGAAATGGGCATTTTCCCCCGACTCTGAGCATTTTTACTTGGTGCCCTCCATACTTGGAAAGCTTTCACTCTTCCTCTCCCCTTCTTGGCTTCCCTGGCATCCTTCATGTCCCAGAAAAAATCCCATCTTCTTCAGGAAGCCTTCTTTGATTTCCCCCTCCCCAATTCTAGCTTATTCCCATTGCCTAATACTTCCACTTCATCCTGTCCCTATCATAGTTCTCCATAGGTATTTGCTCGTTATCTTCCCCATTCCACTAATCTCCTTCAGCACAGAGAATGCCTTTTCCTTTCTTTGTAGTGCCATCATTTACATAGCTCAGTTCCTGACATAGAGTAGGTGCATAACAGTTGTGTATTGAGTGATTATTCTGGATATGATTCTCACTAATGGGGAGGAGCTGGTTCTTGGAATGGAAATCATGGGAATAATGGGAGAAAGTGACCACTTACTTCTAGAGTTTGTGATAAAGTAGAGCTATTCTGGTCATAGTCTGACAAGCTGTAAAAATAATGGAATTGAAAGATTCCCCTGTATTGGCTTTGTTTTTGTGTGAAGTGTTATAACACAGAGCTTGTGAATCCCATTAGTGGAATGGACTTGTTAATGTGAAAAGAGAGGGCTGAACTGGGAGGAGCTGGTGCTGTAGATTTAGAGAGGCACAAGCAGAGGAAGAGGGTTAGAAGAATTTTTGGAAGCATCATTGTGGAGGCAGAGAGAGAAAGACGATTGCTGAGGGTCAGTTCGAGCTGCCCAGGACTTTTGAGAGCCGCCACCTGGAGCTGGCAAGGACTCAGCTGATATGGCTGTGATGCCAGAACTTTGTCTATCTGTTTTGATGTTGTTTTGCCAGATTTGTCCACTGGTGAAGGACAGTGCTGTTTTTGCAGACGATCTGGAACCTTGCTGTTGGTTCAGAATCCCTGAAGAACGATTTTCTTATTGTATGTTTACAGAAATCCCGGAAGAGGGTCTTGCTAATGTTTTCAGGGGTCCTAGGACTGTTTTTCAGACAGAGAATGAATTAATGAGGACAATGGCAATGTATCTTGTGGACTTGTTAAGTTTTGTCTCCCTAGGAACAGAGATTGCTGAGAACTTACCTCAGGTCAAGATGAAGAAAAGACCTCTCTTTGGGTACTAAATGCTGTTATGATATCTTAACCTTGTTGTAACTGAGGGGTAGATGGTTTTTGTGATTTTTCCTGCCCATTTGGCGAAGGTGCTTGGCATTAACTGACAATAACTGTAATTCCGTTGTGATCCAGGGGTGGGAAAATTGTGACTTTTTTTGCTGTGTGACTGACCAAATGAATGTACTTTGTTTATGATTGGAGACTAATCTCCATTTGAGGAGAAGGTCTTTGGGATTGACTAAATGAATGTAGTGCCCAGGGGTGGGGTAATACTGGGAAGAGGGACTTTGTGATTGACTAAATGAATGTACTTTCCAGGGGTGGAGTAGTACCTGGAAATTATTTAATTACACTTGGTGAATGCTATATTTTGAATTAAGCTGTATTTTGATTTTCTCTGTTCTTAATTTGTCACTAAATAAAATGGAGAGTGGCTATGCTGGTATTTTGAACCTTTGCAGTTGCCTTTGCTTCACACTATACAAGCCAACAAACCTAGTAACTTCTTCCTTTTTTTTTCTTTTTGGAGGGGCCAGGGAAAGGCAATTGGGATTAAGTGACTTGCCCAAGGACACACTGATAGTAAGTGTTAATTGTCTGAGGCAAGATTTGAATTCAGGTTCTCCTGACTCCATGGCCAGTGCTTTATTCATTGCATCACCTAGCCACCCCTAAACCTAGCAATTTGGCGTTCCATACATCCTGATATTCATTTAAAATCATATTTTGGCCAATGTCTGAATTAATAACACACACACTTCTTTGGTTGATTTAAAATGCCTTTCCCTGTATTAGCAACTTCAAAGATCAGAGG
The DNA here is from genome assembly GCF_028583685.1 of Petaurus breviceps papuanus. Taxonomy (NCBI): domain Eukaryota; kingdom Metazoa; phylum Chordata; class Mammalia; order Diprotodontia; family Petauridae; genus Petaurus; species Petaurus breviceps. The sequence continues at coordinate 36,658 of NW_027186870.1, read as the reverse complement.
TAAAATTCCCTTTATCTTGGGACTTACTCTACATGACAGCACAACAGACATACTGAGACTATAAAATGTAAATAGGGCCTTCTCTGGTGGTTGTCAATTTGCATTTACAACCAAGGAACTCTGTTTTGCATATAGACGGTAATAAATAGAAGTCATAACGTTTTGTGACGTGGTCATCCTGAATTGGGATGACTCTAAAAATGTATAAAAATTCTTATGATTCCTTTGTTCCTCAGTCAGGCCTTTTGTCCTGTACTCCTAGTGAAGTACTGCTAGCCTTAAGGGAATGATAATGAATGAATAATGAATAAACAATGTAATTTTTGTATTATTATTTGTTTGTCTCCTTTAAGCAAACTTTTTCAAATGGTCGACAGTCCAAAGACCATAACTACTGGGGTAAGGACTTACTTTTTGACAAAAGGTTTTGAGAACCCTGCATAAACTAAGAAAATTTCCAAATGAATACATGGATTAGATTAAAAATAAAAATTCTACACAAATTATGGAATTGAGAAAATACCTTTTTCTTCTATAGATAGAGGAAAAATTCAGGAATAAAGAAGAGAGAGAGAGAGTCTCAGGAGGTAAAATTGATCATTTTAATTACACTGAATTCAAATGATTTGCTCCAAAGAAAATCATTGAAGCTAAAATTACTAAGAAAAAGCAAATCAATGGAAATTTTTTTTTGCAGAAAGTTTTCCTGATCTGGAAGGCATATAGAGAATTAATTCTTATTTATAATCATAAAAGGAATTTCCCACTTGATAAATTGGTAAAGGATATACCCAGGCAGTTTTCAGAGGAAGAAATCTAAGCATTGCATAAATCTGTGGAACAATGCTCAAAATTATTAATAATTAGGAAAATGAAAATTAAAGCAACTCTGAGGTTCTAGTTTACAGCCATGAAGAATAAGATATTGCTACAGAAGATAAGAAAATATTTAGCTAAGAGATCAACTAATTGCACTTTATGAATTGATTGGTAAAGAAGACAATAAAAAGGAGCCTAATAGTTGTTGGAGAGACTCTGGGAAAAGAGGCCAAATAATATCATGTTGGTGCAAGTATGAATGGTCCAGCATTCTGAAAATCAGTTTTAAAGTACATACCTTTTGACGCAGCTATACCACAACTGGGCCTATATACCCCAATAAAATAAAAAAGAAGGGAAATACTCATGTATACAAAAATATTGACAGTTTTTTTTTGTAGTAGCAATGGTAGTAATAGTAGTAGTAGTATTAGCTGTTGTTGTTGTTGTAGCAATAAAGTAGAGTGTTATGGGATGCCCTTAAGTTGGCAGAATGCTTAAAGAAATTACATTATGTAAACATAATAAAATGGACTATCATTGCAACATAAGAAATGCGTAAATGAAGTTTCAGAGAAAGCTGGGAAAAGAAGTACCAGACATAAAAGTCTGTTATGAGAATAAAGCATTAGAGGTCAGAATCATGCGCAAGATTTGGAAGTTATAAAGAGACCAATTTAGGCATGATATCAGAAAAATCTTCCTAAAAATAAGAATTCTCCCAAAGTGCAGTGCGCTTCCTTGAAGAAGTTTTCGGTTCCCCAAACTTGGAAGTATTCTAGAAAAGGCTGGATGACCATTTGTCTGGTATGTTGTTCTGGGGATGCCCTTCATGTAGAGATTGGACGAGATGGCTGCTGTGGTTCCCCAACTGTCAACTTTTGTGCAGATTGTGTGAACCAAGACTGACAAAGAAATATGAAGACAACCCAGGGTTTTGAAAAGTTCTTTACTGGGGCTGGAGCAGACATCTGAGCTGAGTTTTCTCTGTACACATCTGATGATATTTGTGTAGCACCGGCAGACTTCAGGCTAATGCAGCAATTCTTTAGTTCAGTGATAGAAGCAAGAGGATGCTGAACACCTGTCACCTCTAACCTTTCTTGAGGTGCTTTACTGCTTTAGCTAGGCTGGCTTGCCTTCCCCAAGGGGAACAGCTGGTGGGCATGGTTGACTGGCCCCTTGTTACAGGTGGTGCTTCCCCCAGTGATGACTATGGGTTCTGAGACTGAAGCAGGACCAGTGTTTTGGGAGAGGCCCATGTATGGGCTCTTGGACTCCAGGTGCTGAGCTGTTTCCAACATGGTCTCAGGGGTAGTGGTGGTTGAGATGGTGGTAGTGGGACTTGCCTGTGCTACCTGCCTCCTGGCTCTTGCTCAGTAGGACTTGCTGCTTTAGGAAAGAACACATGAGGGGGTTGGAGAATGGAATATGTTTTTTTCAAAAAGGAGCAAGGAATGGAATCTGCAAATTATAGATCAATGAACTTCAGGCTTGATTTCTGGGAATTATTCTAGAATTTATTTGTAGGGAGACTGGGGTTTTCAGTGGCCAAATTAATAGCACCAAAGCAGCTTTGCTGCTGACAGATATGTATAAGGACAGCATTGGGGGTGAGGTGGAGGGAGAACACTGACCTTTCCTGCTCAGACTGAGGCTAAAATTCATTATCAGCTCATCCAGAATCTTGTAAGTATGTCAGGTTGTCTGAACTCTAAGTTAGACAATTAACTGTAAAAAAAGCTTTACCTGGAATCCAAACAATGGTGTAGATATGGAGATACCTAATGCTACCTGGGGACACTGGCTTTGTTTCTTCTGGGAAGGGGAGATGTAGTGGTTGTGACTTGACTGTCAGCCTTCCCTTAGCATGGAAAGGTTCTAGCTACCACACCCTAGGCTTAGATGGCTTAGATGGTTTAGCAGGCTGTGAAGAAATGGATATAGGTAAGATAGGGACAAAGAAAGACAGTGCCACTCACAGGAAAAACTGTGTGGTAAGTCCAGTGGAGCAATGTGCCAAGGGGCTGGTGAAGTGAGAGCAGGTTGGAGCCATCACCAGAAGCATCAATGGAGGTCTGAATTGCCCCACCACAACTGTCTCCCTCTGTGGGCTCTTCTTATGTGATTACTAGGGATTCTCATTCCCCACCCCTACCCCATCATGGGGACCTATGTATGGGAGAGTGTGCTCTGTGCATATTATGGGGGAATTGCCTATTACAGAATTTACTCTGCTGTTTCATTACATCTAGGAGAGGGAAAGGGGAAGAGAAAAAATCAGTCTGACTTCACTGAAAATAGGCCAAGCCAGCCTAACCCATTTCCATTTTTGACAGAGCTGCTAAAAGGGTCATTCAGGAGAATGTGGTGGCACTAGTTTATCTAGACTTCTGCAAAATAGTTGATAAATGATTTCATGCTCTGTTTGTAGAAATGTTGTGGAGATGTGTCCCAGGTCATAGTGAACTTAGACCTGCAATTGTCTAAATGACTGGAGCATAAGGGTTCCATGTCAACTGTGAAGGGGGTCTCTAGTGGAGAGCCCAAAAGGTTTGTCATTGCCCCTTTGCTACTTCACGTTAAGCTCAGTGAGACACAGAAGTGTGATATCACAACAAAAACCTGCAAATGGTATCTTGTAAGCCTGACTTCTAAGAAGGAGGTAGTAGGCCATCCATGTTCTACATGGGGACTTTGCTGTCTCCCTTCAGCTGCTAGTGCCTTTTCCCTGAGATTACTTTGTTTTTACTTTCTATATAATTTGTATGTGAAAAATTAATATATTTGGTACCTACACAGTGAAAGAGATACAGAAACAGAACCACACTCTCTGACACACATAATATATATGTAATATGAGTGTATGTGTATGTATATATAATTTGTCTTCCAAGATAGAATTAATGCTCCTTAAAGAAGAGATTCATTGGTTTTTAGTATCCCTAGTGCCTAGGAGAGTGTCTAGTACATTGTAGGTGCTTAATAATTGCCTGTTGCTTAGTTCTTTGACATTAAGGGGCAGCAGAGAATACTGAAGATCCATCAAATAATATCACAGACATGACTGTCTCACTTTGCTTATGTTTGGGCTTGGCAGGGATAATATGATAACTGGCTACAGAACTTGGCTATGATATTTGGGGGCATTTACCATACCTGGGTGGTAGAGGGACACCTAATAATCTTTAGGTCACAGATCTAATACCCAACAGAGTCTCTCTTTTTCTCTACTGTCCCTCTCAAGCCACCCTCTCCACTCAATCATTGTCACAAATATATTGCTCTGATTCCCAAGGTTCCTACTCTGCCACATTCACCTGCCTCTCTTGCAAACACACCTGGATTGTATCTCATTCCAATCTGGTTCTCTCCTATGTTCCTGTGTGCACATCACCAAGGCTATCCCCTCAAGGTGACATCCCAGTCTTGAGGAACTTCCTCAATACAGCTCCACTGCCCCTCCCCTGAAGCAGCTGCTTCCCCTAGCAGTTCCTACACAGGACTGGAGATGTGGAAGAAATCTTCCTATTCTTCCTAATCCATCAACAAAGGTCCCCCTCCTAGTAAATTTTTGCCTGGTTACAAGAGCTCACCTACATGGAGCTGTCCCCTGCAATGTGCTGATCTGGCTTGTCCTCTCAATTCCTCTTATCCAGCTTACTGAAAATATCTCCTGGGGCAGCTAGGTGGTGCAGTGAATAGAGCACTAGTCCTGGAGTCAGGAGAACCTGAATTCAAATCCAACCTCAGACATGTAACACTTACTAGCTGTGGGACCTTGGGCAAGTCACTTAACCAAAATTGCCCTGCCTTTCTCCCTCCAAAAAAAAATCCCCCTCCCATGGAGCCCTCCATGACCTTCTAGGGAAGGCAGTTATGGTTGTTCTAGAGGTACAGGTGTGTTTGGTGGAACTCCTCAACTGTGTTGGGTGGAAGGGAATGACAGATGGACTAATCTCTCTGTACATGATGCTGGGTCCCTTCAACTAGAGTAAATAGTGCCATCACCCCCACTTTAAAAATCAGGTCCTACCATTTCCTCATATTCCCATCTTGTTCCATTCCACACTGGGTAGATCACTCTCACTGTTACTGCAGGAATTTGCATTGTGTACACACTACCTTGAGATATGAATAAAAGTAACAAAACTTTCAGTTCTGGGGTGATGCTAACTTTAGGAGGGTGATAGTGTGTTCAGTTTCTGAATGAAGTCAAATGAGATCCCATATATAAAGTCCTTTCTACTGCTCTCAATAATGAATTGAGTTGAAAGTTCCTGAATATGTACAATCTAAGTATGGAAGGACCAGGGTGCTGGGAGGGGTATATGTGTGATTTTGATAGACTCAGTTACAGGATTCCCACAATGAGGACTTTGATAATGGTCACCTTCCCAGTGTTTCCCCCGGACTTGTGCCAGCCCTAATTCTGAGCAGCCAAGATTCCCTTTTCCAGATGGCGTTCCCATTTCAGCAGGGTTGGCATCTGCTGCACCTCTGGGATCTCTGCCACGTGTATGCATGGAGACAGTGTGAGACATTTGAAAAGGTAAACTCCAGAGAGTGGAACATGATGTGTCATTCTTGGCAATCTCTGCCATTGGCAAGGAGCCCCAGTCCTGCTACAATGGTGCAGTATAACACTAGAGATAAGATAATACTTGTATGCTAACTCTGTGTGTAGTCTGACTTTTGGGTATCCATAGCGATAGCAGTAATTTAACCTCTAACTGAAAAATGTTTTATTGATACCTTTAAGGAAACCAGCATCTTCTTAATACAGGGGCTATCCCCAGGAGAATGCTTATGGGGCAACAAAAGCAGAAGGTAGCTCCTGGTTAAAGACTTTCAGCAAATCACTATATTTTGGTGAAAATCCTTTCTCTCTTCTCCCAAAGAAAGTCTGCCTGGGTGAAACAAAAGTCTCTGGTTGCTCCTGAGCATGCTTGGAGAGCTTTTTGATGGGGAAGCCTACCTTGGCTGGAGCTCCATATAGCACTTACTTTATATGGCCATAACCACAGGAGCCCCAATACCACTTCAGCTACAGCCATTCCTGTAACTCTCAAGATCATCCACCCATCCCTTAAAACCCTCTGCCTGCCAATTCAGGGGTGCCTTTCCTGCTTTCCAGCCCCCCTCCCAAAATATGGTCATCTTAAAGTAGCCATCATCTCAGATAGGGCTGAGTGTAGAAAGGCCCTCTCCTATTTCTGCTGAAATGGACAACAGACTTGGAAATTATCCTAAGAAAATTTTACCTAATAATGAAACACAGAGACCCACACTTCTAATCAAAAGCTCATATTAAACAGGTTTCAAATGAACAGAAATACTTGTGGAACACAGAGATGTAACACTTCCCTTAGAAATAGTAAAAGTAAGTTACAAAAATGAAATAGATACTCACCCCTGCATGTGTCCAGTGTATCTGGACTTTGAGGGAAGCCTATAAAATGTCAAAGATCCAAGAGTGGAGTCCAGATGGGCTCCATAGGTGACATTCCACAGGATTTCACCAACAATGTGTTTACAGAGAGCCACGGCCCAATGCTTGTCATGTGGATTTGGTTATAGAATTGGAGGGGCTTTCTGATGGCAATCCTACATCAGGTCATTGTAAGCAGAAATTCTAGTTTGTGCTTCAGGAGCCCAGATTCAGCAATCAGCACAGACTATGGAAGGAAATGGTAGAGGCTGAGCAGCCCTTCACTGCTGCTTGTAAAACATTAGTGCCTAATGAATACTTAGCAAGACATGACCTGGGGCCTGGAATTATCCATCAGAATCTCAATATCTTTCAAAAGTGAACAGATGATAAAAAAAACTCAGAAACAATGTTTTTAATATCATACCAAGTGTTACTAATCTCTAACTGCCTGGATGAAAAGTGTGGAATGTATGGAGACCAATGGGAACCCTGAAAACCATGTGGGAACGGGGTGAGGAACATGGGATCCCCACAGTCCTGTCTCCTCTGTTTTTTGCCCCCAGTTCCAGGTTTTTTTCTCCACTGTGCCAACTCAATAGTGGCAGGGCAGCTGGTGTGGGAGAGAACAAAGCCCCAAATCTGAAATAATTCTTTTTAATTGCTTTTTATTGGAGGGGGGAAGGCAGGACAACTGGGGTTAAGTGACTTGCCCAAGTTCCCACAGCTAGTAAGTGTAGTGTGTCTGAGACTGGATTTTGAACTCAGGTCCTCCTGACTCCAGGGCTGGTGCTCTATTCACTGCCCACCTAGCCACCCCTTGAAATAATTTTAGAAAGAAATTTATTAATTCCCGCGGCGGTAGAGGACACTGAGGCAGAAAGGAGGGTGTGGCTCCCTCTTCTCCAGACTCTGGAAGGTTCATATTACATAGGATTTAGACTAGGGTACCCACACATAAAGAGCTGGGGCAGCCCCCCTGCCTCCCTGGGTTTCCCCCCTGTCTGGCCTAAACCTGGTCTTCTTCCTGGAGAAAGGAGGCTGAACCCCTTCCCTTCCCCAGATACCCCCTTTTCTCCTCTGCTCTGGGGGTTGTGAAAAATCTAAGCCCCATTGAAGGGCTGGTGCTTTGCAGAGGCTGCTGCAGCTACTGTGCTCTTTCTTCCCTTTTGTGCAGCCCAGGACAGCCCTTCCTCGACCTCCCCCTTTTCTACTTTGTCCTCCCCCTTCCAGTACCAGTAAGGGGGCCGGCCCTCAACAACCCCACCAAGTTTAGCTCAGGTACTGTCCACCACCCAGCCTCAGCAGACTGCCCTCAGGAACCTGGGAGCCTGGTCAGCTCCAGGCCCTCCTGCAGGTGAAGGATGCACCTGCAGCCCCCTCCCGTAGCCAGTTTGGGTGACGGGGGCTGAGAGAAAGGACTGCGCGGGCTCCCCACTGCTCTGGGCCTGATTTCTAAGCCCCCCTCTCCCTCCCTTCCCCCTAAGCTATGGGAGGAGACTAGCCCTTCCCTGCAGTGACATCACAGTGCCGCCCCCTCCCACCCTGTATAAATTGTAAGTCTTCTTTGTCTAGAGGAGGATGTGAGTGGGGCTAGCAGGGGCATGTCTGCGCGCCCCTCACCCACTTCCCTTCCCCTTCCCCTCCACACCCCTCCCTTCTGTTACCCCCATCTTCCAAACTGACCGATCCTGAGGTTCCTGCTAATCCCTAAATGGCTGAGAGTGAGGTAAGAGCCCCCTCCCTGATACTGCTCCAATCCCTCTGTTTCTTCTCTTTACCTTTTCTTCCCTTCCCCCCCCCCGCCCCACTCCGCCCTGCCCTGCAATCTTTTCCTGTAGCTTGATGCCCAAGAGGATGTGTGTAAGGGTGAGTGGAAGGTCCTGGGAGGATGAGTACCTTTGTTTAAGTGAGTGTTGTGTCTGTAGGTAGGATGTCTGTATTTGTGTGAGAGTATCTGGGTGACTGTGTGGAAGTATGGGTGTGTGCCTGCTCCCCAAGGTCTGCTCCTGTCTGAGGCTTCTTAACTGGCCTTGCCTTTGTTTGGAGGGCTGGGGCCGTGGGGGATCCTGAGATGGGGCTGGTTGCGCAGCAGTGGTTGCGCAGCAGTGGTTGCGCTGCAGTGGTTGTGCTGCAGTGGTTGCGGCAGGGAGTAGCATTTGAGGACACTCCCTCCCCCCCTCTCTCTTCCTCCCTTCCCACAAAACCTTGGCTGGGGAGAGGGAAGATAGTCTAGGAATTCTTGCCCTCCCCCTTTCTTCATTTCTTTTGCTTGATATGGTTGAATTAAAGGTCTATTTGTTTTTGTTCTGGTTTCTACCAGAACCTGGTGAAAGGGGCGTTTCCAGGTACTTTGTTGTTGAAGAGAAAGAGGGTCCTGTCCCTGAAGCTTTGAATCTCTATGATTTGCAGACTGAAAGAAAAGAGTTGTTTTAATGTGCACTTCTCTTCCTATGCGGGATTTGGAGCATTTTGTCATAGGGCTATTGGTAGCTTTAATTTCTTCCTTTGAAAACTTCCTATTCCTTTGACTCTTGGAGAATGGGGCTTAATCTCAGAAACTGGAATCAGTTCCTTGCTTGCATATGCAACCATCCTTAGAGAGCTTTGCTGCAAAGATCTTTTCCCTCATTTCATTGCATTCCATCTGTTTGTGCAAAAATATTTGAACTTTGTGAAAGCAGAATCATCCATTTTACTTTCTGTGATTCTCTCTGTTCCTTGTTTTATCATCACCTCTTCCCCCAATAGATGTGAAAAGTAATTTCCTCCTTGCTCCTCTAAGGTGTTATTGATTCCCCTTTTACACCAAATTCATGTTTCTATGTGTAGTTTAATTTGATAGGTGGTGTGAGGTGTTGATCTCCTATCGAATTTATTGCAAACTGCTTTTTCCTTATCCCATCTGGTTTTTCTTTAAATGAAATTGTTTTTCCTCCTCTACATTCTCCCTCTTCTTACTCCTCCTCCCCACCACAGCTTCTGTGTTTGGATTTATTAGACACTTTTATTTCATTGGTTTGCTTCTGTATGTTGCATACCTAATCTTTTCCATTGATCACCCTTTCAATTTTTAACAAGTTCAGATTGTTTTCTGGACAACTACGTATTCTTCAGGACCTGAAGTTAGGAAGACTCATCTCCTTGAGTTCAAAACTAGCCTCAGACACCAGCTGTGTGACCCTGGGCAACTCACATCTCTCTTTTCCCCAATTCCTCATCTGTCAAAGGAGCTGGAGAAGGAAGTGGCAAGCCACTCCTGTATGTTTGCCAGGAAATCCCCCAATGAGGTGAGGAAAAGTCTAAACAACAGCAACAATTGTTTTCCTAATCACTGATCTGTACCTAGCAGAGTTAGAGATCTGCTACTGATAATCCCTAACCCCAAACACCTTTCCTTTCTCCTTACCTCCCTCCATTATTTCCCTTAAGATACTTGTCCTCTTTTTAAACATATTGTTAAAAAATGTTTTCTGTTTCTTACATCACTAGGCTATCCAATTTATCCCTTCTTCTCCCCAACCTCCAGAGCCATGCCATGTAACAAACTGTACTTTTTTGTTTTACAGAGGAAAAGAAAAGCCAGCACAGCTGATCAATGTATTTGGGAAAAGGTGTGCAATGTGTAATACCTGTGGACTTCTCATCACCTGGACAGGGTCAGGTGTGCTATTCTTTCTATTTTAAATGTTGTAATTACTGTGTATATATACTGTTTTCTTGGCTCTGCTTAATTCACTTTGCATCAATCCTCAAGGAAATTTCCATACTTCTCTGTATTCATCAGACACAACATTTCTTACAGCATGGTAGCAGTATTCCTGGACGTTCAAGTTCCATGCCTTGTTTAGCCATTCCCCAGCCAAGGAGCATCTACTTTGTTTCCAATTCCTAGCTGTGACAAAAAGTGCTATTATAAACATTTTGAAGTATATGGGAACTTTTTTTCTTATTGATGGCTTCTTCAGGGTATAATAGAGTCCTCATTTTAAAGGCTTTGGACATTTTTGTTACTTTCTTTGAATAATTCTGATGGAGTGCTTGGGATCTATGTTTGTAAAATAAATGTGTAATACCAATTTCTAACATCAGGAATGATGGGGTGCTTGGGATCTATATTTGTAGCATCAGTCTGTAAAACTTTGTAACATCAAGTTGTAAAACAAGTTTGTAAAATCACACTCTATTCCCCCCCTCCCCAGTCTTAGAGCATTAATTCTGTCCCTTATCCCCTTCCCCCCGCCCAGCTTCAAAGCATTAATTGTGCCCAGCAACAACTCATGGATTGTTTATCTCAGCCTTGAAACACTAACAAGCTATACCTATCAATCCTTCACCAAAGTATCTATAAACATTCTAGCTTAGGTGACTATTATCTCCCCCTTTGTATAGGGCCTCTTTGCCCCCATGAATCCTTCAATACCCCCTTTCTAGGTTAACTCCTTAAGCAATTATCTTTCCCTAACCTTGGTTCCCAAACATCAATCCTGTCAAGCATGACACTGATGGGTGGCAGACTGGGCACTTCTCCATCAGCCCTTGACCACTAGCTGACTTAGTGATGTTTCAAGCCTAAAACCACACTTCCAGGTAGCACCACCCCCCTCCCCCATGGGCTTTTTCCCAGTGAATCATGGGTACTACAACTTCAAAGTTATATCAATAGTGTATGCCCCTTTAAAGACCGACTCCACCTTAGCCCCACCTTAACTCCTCCCTAATCCCACCCTCTTCTTGCCTGGTCAGCCTAATTGACATCTAATGAATAGCCTTAACTCTTTAAAAACTATGCCTGTGTCTTCTTTAAGGTTGAAGGTCCCCTAAGGATCCTTGCCCACTGTAAAGCATATAATAAACTTTTTCAACTCTGACTCCAAGTAAGGCTGAGCTGAATTCTTTCCAGACTGAATCGAAGGTTCTGGTCTTAAGATAAGATCAGAGTTCCTGCTGAACCTATTGGGAGCCATCCCTTATCAATTCCAAATTACTTTCTGAAACAGAAGTCATTTCACAGCTCCAACAACAATGTATTAGTATGTATATTCCCACATCCTTGCTTAGGAATCAAAACCATATTTGTGCGATAAAAGGGATTTGATGGGACTCCTTCTTTACCTGTTGTTTAGAATAGTTTATATAGTACTGGGATGAAATGTTTTTAAAATATTTAGTAGAATTCCCTTTCAAAGCCATCTGGTCCTGGTGATTTGTTCCTGGGGAACTCATTAGTGCCTTGTTTGATTTCTTCTGTTCAGGTAGGGTTTTTTGAGTCTTCCATTTCTTCTGCTGTTAACATGGGTAGTTTATATTTTTTAAGTATTCACCCATTTTGTGTAGATTGTCATATGACTGGATGAAACAACTTCTAAGCATTGCTTTAATTTCAGCTTCACTGGTTATGTATTTGCCCTTTCATTTTTGAGACTGTTAATTTATTTTCCTTATTTCTTTTTGTTAATCAAGCTAAGTAATGGTTTATTATTTTAGTACTTTCTTTTTCTTTTTGGAGGGCAGTTGTGGTTAAGTGACTTGCCCAAAGTCACAGGGCTAGTAAGTGTGTCAAGCATCTGAGTCTGGATTTGAACTCAGGTCCTCCTGACTCAAGAGCTGGTTGCTCTATTCACTGCAACACCTAGCCATCCCTTATTAGTTATCTTAAAACTTAAAACCAGCATCTACTTTTATTCATTAGTCTGATTTAAAAAAATTTTTCTTAATGTCATCTTGGATTTAGGGATTTCCATTTTGATGTTTAATCAGAGGTTTTTTGTTTCTTCTTTTTCTACTTTTTAAAATTTCTCTGTTTTATTGATGTAAGCATTTATAGATAGAAATTTCTTCTAAGTACTTCTATGGCTGCATCCCACAAATTTTGGTATGTTGCCTTGTTGTAATTCAATTTTAAGTTGATTTTATGATTTGTTCTTCAAGCTACTCATTCTTTAGGATTAGATTATTTAGTTTCCAGTTAATTTTTAATGTATGCTTACATATCTTGGTAAATTATATTGCATTGTGTTCTATAAAAGCTGCATTTAATATTTCTGTATTTGTCCAATTTGTTACAAGTGATAATATATGTTCATTTTTTTTGAAGGTGCCATATATAGCTGAGAAAAAGTTATATTCCAGGATGGCCAGGTGGCGAAGTGAGCAAGAGTGCCAGCCCCGGATTCAGGAGACCTGGGATGGGTTCCCACCTCAGATACTTTCCACCCACACAACATAACTGGCCGTGTAACCTTAAGGAAGTTACTTAACCCCAATTGCTTAAAAAAAGTTATATTCCTTTTTATTTCCATTTAGTTTTTTCCAGGGTTCTATCATGTCTTACTTTTCTAATATTCTTTTCATCTCCTTAACTTTTAAAAATTTATTTTATACATAGATTTGCCTAATTCTGAGAGGGGAAAGTTGGAGTCTCCCATTAGTGTAGTTTTACTATTTCCTGCTCTAAGTCACTTAACTTTTCCTCTTAAGAAGTTGGATACTCTGCCATTGGGTGCATATTTTTTTTTATTTATTTATTTAGCTTTTTGGAGGGCAGTTGGGGTTAAGTGACTTGTCCAAGGTTACACAGCTAGTAAATTGGGTGCATATTTGGTTTGTACTGATATTATATTATTGTCTGAGGTATCTTTTAGCAAGATACACTTTCTCTGCTCATCTCATTGAATTAGGTCTTTTTCAACTTTTGCTTTGTCAGAGATCATGATTGCTACCTTTGCCTTTTGTATTTCAGCTAACGCATTAGTGTGTTTAGTGGGAGGGTAGGGGGAGCAGATTGTCTGAAGCTTCTGGCTTTTGCACACATTTTGCACTCCTGTTTCCAGAGCTATTTCTGGGGGTTTTGAAAGTTTTTGTGGTTCCAAAGTGATGTGATTTGGGCATAGGTTTGGTCAAAGCTTTTGTAGTCCTTGCTCTGGGCCTTATCCAGGAAGAAGCCCTGATCCCATGGGACTGCACTCCTCTTGCCAGAACATGCTCCTCTCTGCCCTCAAACTGTGACCTATAAGTCTGTGTAGGCAATGGAGTGTCCAAACAGCTTCCAAGTCCCCAAAGCTGCTGTTGCTTCTATCAAAATTTTTAAAATAAACTTAATGTGATAATAAAATAGAATAAGAATAAATAGAAAATAATTCTGAGGTAATGAATTTTTCAGATAAATAAATAATGATTGACAGGTTACCCTCAAGTCAGGTCAATTGATTGCTCAGTAATTAATGAGAAAGGAATGATTTTATAGTTTATTTTCATAACAGAAGAGAGGAAAAAGAAATTACAGCAATCTTAGGGAATTTGTTTGGAACATAATTCAGTTGGACAATGCAGGGCATTTGACTGCTTTCCTTCTCCCAGGCTTTCTTTACCCAAATTTGCACTGTTGGCAACATTTAGCTGTCAAAGTTAGATTAGCCCAGAAGTCCTTGGCCCACAGCTAAAACATTTTATAACTGGAAACCTTCCTTTCAAGGAGCCTGTACTTTGAACTAAGGCTGGGAAAGAGGCACTTGTGGTTTGTAGTTAGCAGTCACCCTCCACCCCCTATCCTGCACTTCCCAGAAAGGGAAACCTAGTCTTAGAAGATTACACTACTCAACTCATACTTAAGGTCTAGCTGAAGAAAAATAAGGGCGTTCATCCACTAAGTGTGAAGAACTTAACCTTTTGTCAACCCCCTTTCTCCATCTGCCAGAAAGGAGGACTTAACCTTTAAAAAGAATCTTCTAATACTTTATTTTGTTGCTACAATTATATATGTCTTACTCTAAATTATCTGCTACTAAATGATGAAGTCTCATCAATCTATCTATTCACTACATCTATAGGCAACCCAGACTCAAAAGAATAGCTTTGGTAGTTTGTCTTGGCTGTTAGGGCTAGCTTTCCCTAAAGAAAGGAGCTTAATCCTTCAGTCCAACTAAAATTAAATCAAAGTCATCAACACTAACTGATTTAAATGGTACTCCTTTGCAGGTCACTTCCTAGGTTAACCCCTGATGTTTCATGCAAGTGTGCCTGGGTCAGCCTCCACCTCTGTGTTATAGATCTTTCCTTCCAGCCTCTTAAGTAGTTTTGGGCTTGGAAGAATGTCACCCTGACCTTTTTTTTTTGGCTCTGCCACTTAAGAATTTGAAGTGAGGAGCTATTTTAAAGTTGTTGGGCAGGGAATGTTGAGACCACTTGGCTTGGTGCTTCCTCTATTCAGCCTTCTAGCTAATAACTTCTTCGATTGCATTAGTGATCATTTGATCCTTCATGAAGTGTAGGAACCAGCAAAGGGAAAAGGGTATTATCTCCGGACTCTGAGCATTTTTACTGACTGTCCTCCACACCTGATAGGCTCTCACTCTCCATCTCTACCTCTTGGCTTCTATGGCTTCCTTCACATCCCAGATGAAATCCCACCTTCCACAGGAAGCCTTTCTTGATACCCCCTAATTCTAGCCCCTTTCCACTGCTTGTTACTTCCACTTTATTCTGTCCAGAGCTTGTTTCTCCAGTGTTATTTGCATGGTATCTTCCCTATGAGACTGAGCTCCTTCAGAGCACAAACTACCTTTTACCTTTCTTTGTATACTGGGCACTTCCTTAGCAATGTGCCTGGCACACAGAAAGTGCATAATGTATCTTCACTGATTGACTCTTCTAGATAAGATTCTCAGTAATAGGAAAGAACTGGTTGCTACAATGGAAATGATGGGAGTGCTGGGAGGAAGTGACCACTCAATCCTAGAGTTTGTGATAAAGGAGAGTCAATGTAGGCATAGTCTGTATATGGAGGAAGAGTTCAGGAACAAAGAAGACACAGAGAGGATCCTGATGAGGGGGAGGGTCTAGGAATTCAGGGAGTCCAGGAACCCCAGTTACCAGAGTGCCTGGAAAGCAGTCTGGAATGAATTCAGGGACTCAAGCATTCTCTGTGTCATGGTGGCAGAGATTTATTGTTATGCTATAGAGTGGGCAAGAGTTCTTAGGGAACCTGCAACCTTAGAGGGTACAGTTAAAGTTTATATAGGACAACCAGAGTAAAACCAGTGCTAACTAGGTGAGTCAGGGTGGGATTAGGGAGGAGTTAAGGAGTGGTCAGTACTTAAAGGAACATGCACTTTTAATATCTACTATGCAGGCGTATTGCCCAGAATTCACCAGGAAATAGCTCAAGGTGGGGCTGCATGGAGGTGTGGCTTTAGGCTTGAAAAGGCACTAAGTCAGCTAGCAGTCAGGGCTGACCAAGCTGCCCCCCATCAATGTCATGTTTGACAAGATAAATGTTGGGAGTATACATATGTCCCAAGCTAATGAGGGAGGCAGGATGTATATAATGAGCTAGGGAGTTACCTATAGATACTCTATTGAGGGATTCATAGGTACAGCTTGTTATTGTGCCAAGGGGAGAGAAACATTTGTCTGGGGCTTGATCTTGAATGGTTGCTAGGCATAGTACTGGCAGGGGAGAAGGGGCAGAGATAATGTTCTGAGGCTGGGGAGATTTAAGGCTAGGGAGAAATGTGAATTTATGAACTGAGGTTCGAGCTCAGGCACCCAAGCACCCCATCAAACCCATAGATAAAAATGGTCATTCAAATTCATTTAAATTCAAATATTTTTGTCAAAGAAAATTTAATGGAGCTAAAACTAGAAAAAAGCCCATAAATGGCAAAAAAGGCTTAGTAAAAAATTTCTCTGTTATGTAAGTATAAAGAGAACCAATTCTCATTTGCAAGCATAAGAGGAATTTTCCAACTGATAAATGATCAAAGAATATTAAGCCAGGATATAATCTGGGAGGGGAAAAGAAACAATTGCTATTTACCCTCCCTCTCAACCATCACTGTGAGTTATGCCAGGACCTTTTATTTACCACTCACTCAGAGCCAGAGTGATTTGGCTTCGAGACATATTAAATTAGCTCCTTTTGAACCCCAATGGGCTTTATCAAACCCTGGTTTCTCCAAATTCTATTTCTAGAAATCAGGGATGAAACTAGATGCAACAGAAGAGTTCATTGTCCCAGATCATTTTTAAATGGTAGAATAAATAAGTAGGAAAGAGAACCAAAGATCTCCCCCCCTCTCCATCTCTAAGATATCGCACCAGGTTTGTGGCATCAATACTTATATTACTTTGGGCACAGCACCTTGGTATGCATTTCAAGGTCTTGGTCTCTACCTAATTTCTGCCATACTACTTTCCATTTTTTCCCTGGTAGTTTTTGTAAATAATGAGTTCTTGTAAAAAAAAACAAAAACAGGGTTCTTGGGGTTTATCATATATCACATTACTGTGCTCATTTACCAATGAGGATACAAACAGTACCCTAAGGGTTAAGAGTTGCTTTTCCCTACTTTGTTATCTAACCTGAAGGTTTCCTAAAATCTCTTTCCCTTAGCTTGAAATACCATATAACTTACCCCTTATCCTGAATCATAAAATGCTGTTGTCCAGCTCCCCCTTTGGACCTTGCCCCAAGACTTGGGAGAAAACTCCCGAATCCCTTAGGACTCAGGAGAAAAATCCTAAATCTTTTCAGACTCCTAAAGCCCCTGAATCCCCAGATATACTTGATGACCCTACCACAACCAGGAGCTTCATCCCTCTTCCCCTGCTTCCCCTTCTACCTCCAATCTTTATCCTCGGCTCCCACTCCCTTGCCAAATCCCTCCCCCACCTAAGTCACAACTCCTTAGTCCCTCTAATACCTAACAGGGAACTCCTGACCTTGCTCCCTCTTCTCCTGTGAACACTTCCTAAACCCAGCTCCTGTTGTCCCACTACAGAAGGTTCCAGACAGTAATGGTGGGGACACTAGAGTCCCTGTGCTCTTGTCTAAGTCAGATCTGGCACAAATTAAAGAGAAGCTAGATTGCTATTTGGAGGATCTTAATATTTAATTAGCATATATTAATTATTATATATTAATATAAATATATTAATTAATAATCCTAAAAATTTTCAGATGACTTCTGACTAACATCTCTCCAATTTGACCTTACTTGGGGTGACATCAATCTGATCCTCTCTACTGCCTACACTGTGTAAGACAAAGGATGATTTGGGATTATTCCCAGAAGTATGGGGATGATATGGCCCAAAGTACTAATGGATCACAATATCTTCCTGGGGCCACTGCAGTCCTAAACTCTGATCCCTGATGGAACTAAAAGAATGATAGGGATCATGTATTAACTGTCTTTTGGAAGGGATGAAGGCAGGATATACAGAGCAGGTTTCCTATGACTATCTGGGGGACATAACTGGAGAACCTAATGAGAACCCCTCCCTCTTTAGGAATAAACTAGGTGAAGCTCTGAGGAAATGTACTGACCTCAACCCAACTCCCCTGTGGGAATGATTGTTCTGAGCAAGCATTTTATTTCCCAGTCAGCCCCAGACATAAGTTTGCAAACTAAAAACATTAGAATGAGGCCCTCAAACCCCATTTAAGGACATAATGAAAAGTGCCTTTAAGGACTTTAATAATAGAGATAAGAGAAAGGAAGACCAAGGAGAAAATCCTGTGGGCCTAAGATAACTGGAATCTCTTGGCTGCTGTTATCTCTGGAAACCCAGGCTCTAGTAAACAGAGTAGTGGCAACTGCTTTTGATGTAAAAAGCTTGGCCACAGGTCTAGGGATTGATTCCAGAGGGGATCAGACAGCCATCCACCTCCTGGGCCATGCCCTCTCTGCTGCCAAAAAGGTTACTCAAAATGTAACTGTCCATAAGGAAGGTGAGCCATGGCCCCACAACTCCCTGCATTCCGGGTCCCTTCAGATTCGGAATGATGGGTCCCTGGGGTAAGTCTGGCTCCTTCTTTTGACATCACTATGATTGAGCCCAGGACAGAAATCTCCATGGAGTGTATGTCAATTAATTTTTTGGTTCACACTGGAGACAGGTATTTTCTCCTCATGCATTATTGGGGTCCCAGTTATCCCTCAACCTTATCCTTAATACGGATTGATGGCAAACCCAGGAAAGGTAGGGAAATAGGACCCCTTTCTTGTTTTTATGGGGGACAGGTTTTCATGTATATTGTCCTTATCCTCCCCACTTGTCCTTTTCCTTTTTTGGCCTGAGACCTCATGTTTAAAGTAGGATCCCACTTTTCCTTGATCTGGAACCCGCTAACTGTATTAGTTAGACAGGCAGACCCCACCACATCCCTCATGAGGTTTGGACCAGGATTACCCTAGCAGCCTGGGAAAATGGAGTCCCTGGGAGAGTTGTGTATGCCACCTCTGTTCAGATCTGTCTAAGGGACCCAACGTCATACCCACATCAGCAATAGTACCCTCTTAAACATGAAACTTGCTTGTGGTTACTGCCTGTTTTTGCCAAGTTTTTACAATATGGAGTACTGGTTCCTACTACAGGTCAGGATGGCCCTCCCAAGCCCATATGTAACTCAGCACCTTTGTACTAATGCTTGGTAGGCCTTTTCTGACCACAAATATCCCTGTAGATACAGAGAACCAGCTCTTGACAAAATAGTCCCTGGCTCTGTAGGGCAAGTACAGAAGGCTATCTGATTATTCTAATTCATACCTCCCCACATATCCATCTTTTAAATCTCCTTTGATTTTCAATTTGTTACTTAATTTGGGGGTTTCAGTTTGTTCTTTTTCTAGCTTTTTTTAGTTGCAGCCCTATTGATTGATCAGCTCTTTCTCTGTTTTATTGATGTAATCATTTAGAGATGTAAAATTTCCCCTAAGTATTGCTTTGGCTGAATCCCACAAATTTTGGTCTGTGGTCTCATTGTTGTAATTTTGTTTGAAATTATTGATTACTCCTACAAATTGTTCTCTGACACATTCATTCTTTAAGATTAGATTATTTAATTTCTAATTTAATTTTTCATCTCTCTTTTCATGGCCCTTTCTTAAAAGTAATTTTTATTGCATCTGATCAGAAATGGATGCATTTTATGTTTCTGCTTTTCTTCATCAAACTGTGACGTTATGTCCTAATACATAATAAGTTTTTGTGTGAGTGCCATGTCCCACTAAGAAAAGTTTATATTCCTTTCTATCTCCATTCAGTTTTCTCCAAAGGTCTATCATATGTAAGTGTTCTAAAATTCTAATCACCTCCTTAAGTTCTTTCTTCTTTATCTTATGGTTACATTTATCTAGTTCTGAGAGGGGCAAGTTGAGGTCCCCTACTAGTAGTTTTGTTGTCAATTTTCTCCTGTAACTTATTTAAATTCTCCTTTAGAAATATGGATGCCATACCATTTGGTGGATATATATTTAATACTGATATTTACTTCACTGTCTGTGGTACCTTTTAGCAAGCAATTCTCCTTTTTAAGGAGTTTTATTCAGTGAATTTTTGTGCATTTTTGTCCATTTTTTGTGGCTCCTTTACCAAGCTGTTGAGCCTTTTTTCATGATTCTCTTGCATACCTCTCATTACTTTTTCCAATTTTTCTTCTACCTCTCTTATATGATTAAAAAAATTACTTTTAGTTTACAGCATTCAGTTCCCATGTTTTTGAGTTCCAAATTTTCTCCCCCTCTCTCTTCTCCTCCCCCCCCTAAGGTCCCATGTAGTCTGATATAGATCCTACATATACTTGCACCTTAAAAGGCAGTCAGTTTTTAAAGAAGAATTATAACCAATGGAATGAACAATGAGAAAGAGGAAACAAAACAAAATGAAAAAAGAGAGAGAGCAAGTAGTTTGGTTTGATCTGCATTCAGACTCCGTAATTCTTTTTCTGGATATGCATAGCCTTTTCGATCATGAGTCTTTTTGAGTTGTTTTATGACCCTGGGTTGGTGAGAAGAGCCCAGTCTATCAAAGATAGTCATCACATATACAGTGTGTCTGTAACTGGTTCTCCTAGTTCTGCTCCATTCACTCAGCATCAGTTTCTGTACATCACTCCAGGTTATTATGAAGTCTGTCTGCTCCTCATTGCTTGTAGCACAATAGTATTCCATTACATTCATATACCACAACTTGTTTAGCTATTCCACAATTATAGGGTATCCCCTTGATTTTGAATTCTTTGCCACACAAAAAGAGCTGCTATAAAAATTTTTGTACATATGGTTCCTCCTCCCCCTTTTATGATCTCTTTGGGATACAGTCCTTAAAAGTAATGTTGCTGGGTGAAAGGGTATGCACATTTTTATAGCCCTTTGGGCATAGTTCCAAATTGTTTTCCAGGATGGTTGGATCAGTTCACAACTCTACCAACAATGCATTAATTTTCCAATTTTCCCATATCCAGCATTTATCACTTTCTTGTTTTATCATGTTACCCAATCTAATAGATGAGATGTGGTACCTAAGAGTTGTTTTGATTTGCATTTCTCTAATCAATAGTTATGTAGAGCACTTTTTCATATGCTTATAGATATCTTTAATTTCTTCCTCTGAAAACTGCCTGTTCATAACCTTTGACCATTTATCAATTGGGGAATAACTTATATTCTTTATACATACACACACATACACATACATATTTGAATATTTGATTTTAAAACTTTGAATTCTAGATTCATTCCCCTCCTCCCTTGTCACCCACACTTACTGGGAAGATAAGCAGTTCAGTATAGGATGTACATGTGTGGCTAATGCAAAACAATAACATAGTAGATATATTGTAAAAGACTGACTATATTTCCCTCCCTCCTATCCCACCACCCACTTGTTCTATTCTCTACTTTGATCCTGTCCCTTTTCAAAAGTGGGTGCTTCCAAATCCGCTCCCCGCCCAGCCTGCCCTCCCTTCCATCATCCCTCCTCTCATCCCCTTCCCCCCCTACTCTCCAGGAGGGTGAGATACCCTATTTAGTGTGTATTTCATTCCCTCCTCAAGCCAAATTCAATGGGAATAATGTTGACCCATTCCCTTTTGCCTTCCTATTCTTTCCCTCCATTGTAACCATTTCCCCTTGCCTTTTCTGTATGAGATAGTTTACTCCATTCTGTCTCTCCCCATCTCTTCTCATTATATTCCTCTCTCATCTCTTAATTTCACCTTTTAAGTATCATCCCTTCCTGTTGAATTGGTCCTGTGCCCTCTATCTATGTATGCCTGTAAACATATATATACATATATGTGTGTGTGTGTGTGTGTATATACACACACACACACACATTCACATATGTATTCATATGCCCATATATCTATTCCCTTCAACTACTGAGAAAAGTTTCATAGGTTACAATTATTGTTTTTCTATGTAGGAATGTTAATAGTTCAACTTTGATAAGTTCCTTATGGTTTCTTTTCCCTGTTTACCTTCTCATGCTTCTCTTGCTTCTTGTATCTGAATATCACATTTTCTGTTCAACTCTGGTTTTTTCAGCGAGAATGCTTGAAAGTCCTCTATTCCACTGAATGACCATATTTCCCCCTGAGACATGATACTCAGTGTTGCTGGGTAGGTGACTCTTGGTTTTAATCCCAGCTCCTTTGACCTCCAGAATATCATATTCCAAGCCCTTCGATCCCTCAGTATAGAAGCTGCCAGATCCTGAGTTATCCTGATTGTGTTTCCACAATATTCAAATTGTTTCTTCCTGGCTGCTTGTAATATTCTCTCCTTAACCTGGGAATTCCAGAACCTGGCTATAATATTCCTAGGAGTTTTCTTTTTGGAATCTTTTTCAGGAGCAGATAGGTGGATTCTTTCAACCTCCATTTTGCCCTCTGATTCTAAAATATCAGGGCAGTTTTCTTTGAGAACTTCCTGGAGGATGATTTCTAGGTTCTTACTTTGATCATGGCTTTCAGGTAATCCAATAATTTTTAAATTATCTCTCCTGGATCTATTTTCCAGGTCAGTCATTTTTCCCGTGAGATATTTCACATTGCCTTCTATTCTTTCATTTGTTTGGATCTGTTTAACAGCATCTTGATTTCTCATAAAGTCATTAGCTTCCATTTGCTCCAATCAAATTCTGAAGCCATGATTCTCCTCATTCAGCTTTTGAGATTCTTTTTCCATCTGGCAAATTCGGCTTTTTAAGGCATTCTTCTCCTCATTTACTTTTTGAGCCTCTTTTGCCATTTGAGTCAGTCTGTTTTTTAAAGTGTTATTTTCCTCAGTCAGGCTGTTGATTCTTATTTCATAATTTTCTTGCATCGTTCTCATTTCTCTTCCCAATTTTTCCTCCACTTCTCTTATCTGTGTCTTAAGGTCCTCTATGGCCTGTAACCAGCTTGTATTTTCCTTTGAAGCTTTTGGTGCAGGAGTTCTGACTTCACTGTCTTTCTCTTGTTCCATGCTTTGCTCCTTTTTGTCCCCAAAATAGGAGTGTAATGTTGGAATCTTCTGTCTGCTTTGTTTCCTTTGCCTGGTCATGTCTTCCCTCAGTCACTTGACCCCTGGGCTTTTTGCCACAGTAGGACTCTGCCACCAGACAGGGGAGTATTTGTCCCAAACGCTGGGGTTTTCTCAGTTGCTGGAGGTTTTAGATGGGTACCCTCTCTGAGGTCTCCATGCACTCTTGCAAGCTGGACATACACCCCAGGACCTCCACCCTAGACTGCAATCCAGATTCAAGCAGGTTAAAGCAAGAGTGATTACCCCTCAGACTGGTGCTTGTTTCCCCTACACTCTGCAGGCCAGGAGCTGAAGCTGCTACGTGGTGCTGGCTGGCTGTGCTGGCGCCTCAGAGGCTTCTCGCCCCAGGGGCCAAAGCCATGCACTTGTAATGGAAATGCAAATTTAAAGATATTCCCTGCCCCTAGGCTAAAGTGCACCTGGAGCCTGGGGTGGGAGGCTTGTCTTTCAGTAGATACTTTTTGATTGGCCAGTGGGTCCAAAAGGTTGTTACATTCTCTGAGCCAGGAGAAGGGTATATAAGCCCTGATGTGTAGCTTTGTTTTGGGGCTCACTTTGAGAAGTGTTTTGTGATTTGATGTGGATTCTGGGAAGCCGTTGTCCAGAGACCCCTGGCTTTGAAAAACCCAGATGTTGAAAGCCAGATTTTGATTTGGTATGGATGTAATGGTTGGACAGTTTGGAAAGCTGTCTACTTGATCTGTTTCTGTCTTGATAATTCTGTCTGTATATTCTGAAGTTCGGGGTGCTGACCTTTTTCCCCTGAACTAGGTAAACGATATATGTTTGACTGATTAAAGTAACCCATTATTAACCCATTTTGAGTTGCTTTCCTTTATCAAAGCAGATCCAAGAACCTGTGTTGGCAGCAAACCCTGAGGACACTTGGGGTGCTTGCTGTTACAGCACTCCCACTTACTGGTCCAAAAGTCCAGACTGCACTGACCTTTCACTTTGTCCTTCACATCTGTGTGTTGATAAATCTGGAAATGGCCCCAGCTGCTGCTGAACTGGAGTCCCTCTGGCATCTGGTCAGGCCTGCCCTAGTCAGGCTAAAGTCTCGGGGCATGGGGCTGGGCTCGGCTCCCAGAGCGCTGGGCTGGCCAATTCCTGATGGCCTGCCAGGCTGTCCTCAGCGAAGGGTTAGCTTCTCTGTGTCATTTTGTGGGTTATGCAGCTCCAAAGTTTGTTTAGAGTCCCCTTTTTACATGGATTGGGGAAGGTGGGAGCAGGAGCTGTGGGAAGGTCCTGCTTATACTCTGCCATCTTGGCTCCACCTCAATGACTTATGTTCTTATAAATTTGACTCAATTCCCTGTATATTTTAGAAACAAGGCCTTTATCAGAGACACTGGTTGTAAAAATTCTTTCCCAGTTTTCCACATCCCTCCTAACCTTGGTTACATTGGCTTTGTTTGTACAAACCTTTTCAATTTAATGTAATCAAAATGATCCAGTTTGCCTTTTGTTATGCTCTTTACCTTTTGTGTGGTCATGAATTCT
This sequence comes from Petaurus breviceps papuanus, assembly GCF_028583685.1. NCBI lineage: Eukaryota > Metazoa > Chordata > Mammalia > Diprotodontia > Petauridae > Petaurus > Petaurus breviceps. The sequence goes on along the minus strand of NW_027186870.1, from coordinate 12,592 downwards.
TTCCTTCTCCATAAATCTGACAGGTAAACCATTTCTTTTTCTTCCAACTTGCTTATAGTGCCAACCTTTATATCTAAATTTTGTACCCATTTTGACTTTATTTTGGTATACGGTGTAAGATACTGATCTGTGCCCAATTTTTGCCAACCTATTTTCCAGTTTTCCCAGCAGTTTTTGTCAAATAGTGAGTTCTTATCCTAGAAGCTGGTCTTGTTGTGTACCTAATCTGTTCCACTGATCCACCATTCTATTTCTCAGCCAGTACAAAGTAGTTTTGATGATTGCTGCTTTATAAGACACTTTAAAATCTGGTATGGCTAGGCTACCTTCCCTAGCATTTCTTTTCACTAATTCCCTTGATATTCTGTACCTTTTCTTCTTACAGATGAATTTTGTTCTTATGTTTCCTAGCTCTACATAATATTTTTTTGGTAATTTGATTGGTATGACACTAAATAGGTAAATTAACTTAGGTAAAATTGGTATTTTTATTATATTAATTCAGCATAACCATGAGCAACTGATGTTTTTCCAATGATTTAAGTCTGACTTTATTTGTGTGAAAAGTGTTTTGTTATTGTGTCCATATAGTTGCCAGGTTTGTTTTGGCAAGGTAGATTCCCAAATATTTCATAATGTCTCCAGTAACTTTAAATGGAATTTCTCTTTCTATTTCTGGCTGTTGGGCTCCATTAGAAATATATAAGCATGCTGAAGGATTTATGTGGGTTTATTTTATATCCTGCAATTTTGCTAAAGTTATTTATTTCAAGTAGTTTTTCACTTGATTCTCTAGGATTCTATAAGTATATCATCATATTATCTGCAAAGAGTGATAACTTAGTCTTTTCTTTGCCTGTTCTAATTCCTTCAATTTCTTTTTCTTCTCTAATTGCTGCAGCTAACAAATTGAATAACAGGGGTGATAGTGGACATCCTTGTTTCACTCCTGTTAATTCAATTTGGTACTAGAAATGTTAGCTGCAAGCAATAAGCAAGAAATGCTTCTTTATTCCTATGCTTTCTTGTGTTTTTTTTAAAATGGGAATTGGTGTTGTCTTTTATCAGGAGGTTTTTCATCTATTGAGATAATAATATGATTTCTACTAGGTTTGTCATTGATGTGATCGATTATACTATGAGTTTTATAAATATTGAAACAGCCTTGAATTCCTGGAATAAATCCTACATTATCAAAGCATATTACTCTCATGATAAGTTGCTGTAATCTTTTTGCTAAAATTTTATTTAAAATTTTTGCATCTATATTTATGAGGGAAATTGGTCTGTAATTTTCTTTCTCTGTTTTGGCTTTTCCCGATTTAGTTATCAATACCATATTTGTATCATAAAAAGAATTTGGTAGGAGTACTTCCTCACCAATTTTCTCAAATAGTCTATAAAGTATTGGATTCAATTGTTTCTTAAATGTGTGATAGAATTTGCTTGTAAATCCATGTGACCCTGCAGATTTTTTCCTAAGGAATTCATTGATGGCATTTTCAATTTATTTTTTCTGATATGGGATTATTTAAGTCTCTTACTTCCTCTCCTGTTAATCTGGGCAATTTATATTTATATATATATTCATCCATTTCACTAAGCATGTCAAATTTATGGGCATATATTGGACAAAATAATTCCTAATTATTGTTTTAATTTCCTCTTCACTGGAGGCAAATTCACCCATTTTATTTTTGATACTGGTAATTTGGTTTTCTTTTTATTTAAACCGTATTGACTAAAGGCCTATCAGTTTTATTGTTTTTTTTTTCATAAAATGAGTTTTTAGTTTTATTTATTAGTTCAATAGTTTTCTTAATTTCAATTTTATTAATCTTTCCTTTGGTTTTCAATGTTTCTAATTTGGTATTAAATTGAAGATTTTCAATTTGTTCTTTTTCTAGCTTTTTTAGTTGTATACCCAATTCATTAATTTCCTTTTTCTGTATTTCATTCATGTAATCATTCAGAGATATAAAGCTTCTCCTAAGAACTGCTTTTGCTGCATCCCATAAGTTTTGGTATGTTGTGTCATTATTGTCATTCTCTTGCAGTTGTTCATTGTTTTTATGATTTGTTGTTTGATCCACTCATTCTTCAGAATTAGATTATTTAGTTTCCAAGTAGTTTTTAGTTTATCTTTCCATGGTCCTTTAATTACAGATAATTTTTATTGCCTCCTGATCTGGAAAAAAAAAACATTTACTCTTTCTGCCTTTCTGCAATGGATCATGAGGTTTTAATGCCCCAGTTTTGGGGTATGTCCCATGTACCGCTGAGAAGAAAGTATATTAATTTTTATCCCCATTCAATTTTCTCCAGACTTCTATCACATTCTACCTTCTCTAAAATTCTATTCACCTCATTAACTTCTTTCTTGTTTATTTTGAGGTTAGATTTATCAAGTTCAGAGAGGGGGAGGTTGAGGTCTCCCACTAGTATATTTTTGCTATCTGTTTCTTCCTCTAACTCCCTTAACTTCTCCTCTAAGAATTTGGATGTTGTATCACTTGGTTTATATATGTTTGATGATGATTGTCAATGGTGCTTTTTAACAGGGTATAGTTTCCTTCCTCATCTCTTTTAATTAGATCTCTTTTTGCTTTTGCTTTGTCTGAGATTAGGATTGGTACCCCTGCTTTTTTTACTTTAGCTGAAGAATAGTATATTCAACTCCAGCCTTTCACCTTTACCCTGTGTGTATTCCCCTGTTTAAAATGTGTTTCTTATAAACAACATATTGCAGAATTGTGGCATTTAATCCATTCTGCTATCTGCTTCTGTTTTGTGGGAGAGTTAATTCCATTCACATTCACAGTTATAAATACTATCTGTGTCATTCTGTCCATCTTCTTTCCCACCCATCCCCATTTATGCGTTTATTTCTCCCTTCTCCTCAAAAGTATTTTGCTTTTGACCCACCGCGTCCCTCAATATTCCCTTCCTATCATCCCCACTCCCTTTTCATTCATTTTCCCTTCCTACTTCATACTTCCCTTCTAACCACACCCTTCCTCATTTTTCTTTCCCCTTTCCCCTCCTACTGCCTGTAAGGCACATTAGATCTCTATACCTTAACAAAGCATGTTTTACCCTCCTTGAACCAGATCTGATGAAAGTAAATCTCAAATAATGCTCTTCTCTGTCCCTTCTTTCCCTCTATTAAAATAAGTTTTTTTTCTTTTTTGGAGGGTAGTTGGGGTTAAGTGACTTGCCCAAGGTCACACAGCTAGTAAGTGTTAAGTGTCTGAGACCACATTTGAACTCAGGTCCTCCTGACTCCAGTGCTGGTGCTCTATTCACTGCACCACCTAGCATCCCCTTATAATAAGGTTTTGTGTCTCTTCATGTTACATTCCTATACTTAACTGATTATTTTAATCCCTCCTTGAACCAAAGTCCATGAGGGTAAAGGTCATATAGTCCTTATCTCCCTCCCTTCTTAACCTCTACTATAGTATGTCTCTGTGCCTCTTCATGTGGCATAATTTACCCTTTTCTGCCTCCTCCTTTCCTCTTCTCTCATTACAATCCCTTTGCACCTCTTCATTACTTTTTATCATTCCATTAGTTAATTTAGACCCACAGCCTTTTTCTATGTATGTCCCTTTTAAATGTTGCAATAGTTATACAGTTCTCAAGATTAACAGATTAATTGATCCTCCCATATAAGGATGTAAATAGTTTGTTCTTATTGAATAACAAGTTTTTTATTGTGTGCATGTGTGTTTTTCCCTGTTTATATTTTTATGTCTCTCTTGAGTCTTATATTTGAAGATCAAAGTTTCCACTGAGCTCTGGCCTTTTCATCAGGAAGGTCTGGAAGTCCCTTATTTCATTGAATGTCCATCTCCTTGCCTGGAAGTTTATGCTCAGTTTTGCTGGGTAGTTGATCCTTGGTTGTGGTCCAAGCTCCTTTGCCTTAAATATCATATGCCAATCCCTCTGATCTTTTACTGTAGAAGATGCAAGGTCCTGTGTGATCCTGACTGTAGTTTTGCAATATTTCAATTGTTTCTTTCTGGCTGCTTGCGGTATTTTCTCCTTCACCTTATAATTCTGGGTTTTGGCTACAATATTCCTTGGAGTTTTGAATTTGGGATCTCTTTCAGGAGGTGATTGGTGGATTCTTTAGATGACTATTTTATCCTCTGGATCTAGCACCTCAGGGCAGTTGTCCTAGATGATTTCTTGAGAGATACTGTTCAGGCTCTTTTCCCTTGTGGATTTCCAGTAGCCCAATATTTCTTAGATTATCTCTCCTGGACCTGTTTTCCAGGTCAGTTGTTTTCCCAGTGGGATATTTTACACTTTCTTCTATTTTTTCATTCTTTAGATTTTGTTTGACTGATTCTTGATGCCTCTTAGAATCTTTAGCTTCAACTTGTCTAATTCTAATTTTTAACAAATTGTTTCCCTCAGTTTTTGTACCTCATTTTCCATTTGGTCATTTTTTTAACTTTTAGGAATTTACTTTCTCCAGTTAGATTTTGTGCCTCCTTTTGCATTTGGCTAATTGTACTTTTTGAGGAGCTCTGTTCAGTGATATTTTTTCTGTTTTGCCAGCTGTATTTTTAATATAATTGGTCAATATTTCCTCTACCTCTCTAATTTGGCTTTTAAAATCCTTCTTGAGCTCTTCCAAAAATGGTTTTAGGGGATGAGACCAGTTCATATTCCCTCTTGAGGCTTCAGATGTGGGTATAATGTCAATGCTGTCCTCTTCTGAATGTGAATTTTGCTCTTCCTGTTCACTGTAATAGGATTTTAAAGTCTTTGTTTTTTCAATTGGATTTTTTTTTGCCCGTTGTGTCCTATTTCTTGGCTTTTAAAGTGGATCTCTGCTTCTGGGGCACAGAATACTCTGACCCACCCTTCTTGTGCTGAGAGCTAGGGGCCTGGTTACTGGCTTTGTGTGCTGTGGCCTCTGGTTCTGTCAGTTACAGGGAATTTAATGCTGCAGCTCACCTGGTATTGACCTGGAGCTGGCTGGTGAGTGTCAAGGCCAGCGCAAGGATTTTCTGTTTTTCCCTGAAGGTTAGACTGAAGATCACAGTGTGAGGTGTGGGGAGGGGTAGTCTGGCCACTTCAGGTCTCCCTCCTCCCCAATCCTGGGCTAGAGCTTAGGCAGGCTCAGCTGCTGGTAGCTGTCATTTGCTGAAGTCTGTCAATTCCCCTGGCTGTGTGAAGGAACATCTGGAGTTCTGGTGTTACTGGTTGCTGGCTCCACCCCCCTGGGGTTCAGGATCTCCTTCTGGTCTAATGAAGTTGGGTTTGTTGGGACTCCTCCTGTCCTGCACTGGCACACTTCAGCCTCAGCACAGCCTTCCTGTAGATCTCCTAAGCCTCCCAATGCTTCCACTACTCAGGATTTTACCCTGGGGCAATATTATCTGGGTTTTTCAAGGTCAAAAAGCTGGGGGGGTGGAAATCAAAGGACCTATGTTTTACTCTACCATCTTCAGTCCCTCTATTTCAGGCAGGTGACTTTTAAACATCTAAATTATGGGCTGGTAGCCCTAGGAGTAGCTGCTGCCACTGCCACAGGCCCTGTACTTGTCTTTTACCCAGCTCTGACGGAACCCTGTCCTGCAATGATAGGCCTGGGAAATCACCACTGTGGGGGGTGAATCATTTCTCCCAGGCTCAAACTTGCTCCCCAAGGGTCCGGTGTGTGCTGGTACAGCTTAGGCAGGACTTTCACTCTGAGCCTTCTTGACTCTGATAATCCCTCTGTTCCATTCAGACAGTTCAAGCATCACTTATTCCATGAAGCCTCTTTTTTTTACACTTTTTAAAAATTAAACTTTATGTTTATTTTTACTTTGCATCATTCATTTCCACAAGATTTTGACTTACAAATTTTCTCCCTGTCTTTCCCCTACCCACCATCCCAAAACAACAAAGCCACTTTATATCCCCTTCCCCAATCTGCTCTCTCTTATATTCTCCCCCATCTCCCCTCTGTTTTTCCAGTAGGGCAAGATGGATATCTATACCCCAGTGCCCTTATATCTTATTTCCCAGTTGCATATGATAATAATAATATTTTTTAACATTTCATTTTAAAACTTTGAATTGCATTTCTTTCCTATCCTCCCTCGTCACCCACCCTTACTGGCAAGATAAGCAATTCCAAATAGGTTGTACATGTGTAGCTATACAAAACATTCCCATAGTGGATATATTGTGAAAGATTGACTATATTTCCCTCCATTCTATCCTGGCCCCCACTTGTTCTATGCTCTACTTTGATCCTGTCCCTTTTCAAAAGTGTGTGCTTCTAACTTCCCTCCATCATCTCCCCTCTGTTCTTCTTCCTCCCTACTCTCCTGTATGGTGAGATACCCTCGTTAGTATGTATGTCATTCCCTCCCTAAGCAAAATTCCATGAGAGTAAGGTTGACCCATTCCCTTTTGCCTTCCTGTTTTCCACTCCATTTTACCAGTTTTCCCTTGCTTCTTCTACATGAGACAATTTATCCCATTCTGTCTCTCCCCATCTCCTCTCATTGTATTCCTCCCTCACCTCTCAATTTCACCTTTTAGGTATCATCCCTTCCTATTCAATTGGTCCTATGCCCTCTGTCTATGTACACCTGTACACATATATACACACATTCACATATGTATTCATATGCCCATATACCCTCCTATATAGACAAATATGTATATATGCATATATACATACACATTAATATTCCCTTACACTATTCTCATACTGAGAAAAGTTTCATAAGTTACAATTATCGTTTTTCCATGTAGGAATGTAAATAGTTCAACTTTGATAAGTTCCTTATTATTTCTTTTCCCTGTTTAACTTCTCATGCTTCTCTTGCTTCTTGTATCTGAATGTCAAATTATTCTATTCAACTCTTTTTTTCATCAAGAATACTTGAAAGTCTCTATTTCATTGAAAGATCATATTTTCCCCTGAAGCATTTATATTCAGTTTTGCTGGGTAGGAGATTTTTGGTTTTAATCCTAGATCCTTTGGCATCTGGAATATCATATTCCAAGCCCTTTGATCCCACAATGTAGAAGCTACCAGATCCTGTGTTATCCTGTTTGTGTTTCTACAATATTCACACTGTTTCTTCCTTCCTGCTTGTAATATTTTCCCCTTGATCTGGGAACTCGGGAAACTGGCTATAATATTCCTAGGAAATTTCTTTTGGGGATGTTTTTCAGAAGGTGGTAAGTGGATACTTTCAACCTCTATTTTGCCCTCTCGTTCTAAAACTTCAGGGCAATTTTTCTTGAGAATTTCTTTAAGAATTATTTCTAGGTCCTTTTTTTGATTATGACTTTTAGGTAGTGTAGCAGCAAGCACCCCAAGCGTCCCCAGGGTCTCTGCCAACACAGGTTCTTGGATCTGCTTTGATAAAGGAAAGCAACTCAAAATGGGTTAACAAGCTTACTTTAATCAGTCAAATACATATTTTTACATAGTTCAGGGGAAAAAATGTCAGCACCTGGAACTTCAGAGTATACAGACAGAATTATCAAGACAGAGAAACAGATCAATTAGACAGTTTCCAAACTGTCCAACCGTTACATACATGCCAAATCAATATCTGGGTCTTTCAAAGCCGGGGGGATCTGGACAATGGCTTCCCAGAGTTTGTTCTGATCAAATCACAGAACACTTCTCAAAGTGAGCCCCAAACAAAGCTACACATCAGGGCTTATATAGCCTTCTCCTGATCAGAGAATGTAACAACCTTCTGGACCCACTGGCCAATCAAAAAGTATCTACTGGAAAACAAGCCTCCCACCCCAGGTTCCAGGTGCACTTTGGCATAGGGGCAGGGAAGATCTTTAAATTTGCATTTCCATTACAATAATTCAGACACAATTTATCACACTTGAAAAATGAGCACTTTGGGTTCCTGTCAAGGCTGAGCATGTCCTTCTAGTTCCTCTGAATGAGCCTCAGCTGTGCACAGCTCCTGACAACTGTTGATATTTTCTGCTTAAGAAAAAGGCAGTTCCTATGACACAATGAAAACTTTGAGAACAATGACAACTTTTCAATGAATTCATTTAGCTTATGATCACTTTAAAAAAGATACTTGCCAATCATTGATATTATTTATTTTTATTGATTTCTCTGTTTTTAAACGATCAGCATTTCTATCTATATCTCCTTTCCCAGTGAGTCACCACTTGTAAACAAGATTTAAAAAGAGGGGGGAAAGCAGATATATTTTGAAATACCCTGTCTAGGATTTCAATGTTGATCATGGATTTCAAGTAGTCATATAATTTTAAAATTCTTTCTCTTGGATCTACTTTCCAGGTCATTTTTTTCCCAATGAGATGTCACATTGTCTTCTATTTAATCATTCCTGGGGATGTTTGTTTTCTTTTTTATATTTTGTTTTATTGTTTCTTGATTTCTCATAAAGTCATTAGGTTCCATGTGCTCAATTCCAGTATTGAAGAGACTGTATTCTTCAGCAAGCTTTTGTGCCTCTTTTTCTGTTTTCTACTCAGCAAGCTGGCAGCATGGATAGAGTTCAGACCCTAAAATAAGAAAGACTCACTCTCCCATGTTCAAATTTGGTCTCATACACTACCTTTGTCACCATGTGCAAGTCACTTAAGCTAGTTTGCCTTAGTTCCTCATCTCTAAAATGAGTTAGACAATGAAATAGTAAACCACTCCTGTAACTTGACCAAGCAAACCCCAAATGGTCAGACACAACTGAAAGAACCCAACATCAATACCAATAAAAATTTGGTTTTCTTCATCCTTTTTAAAAACAGTCATATCCACATTACTAATAGCCAAATCAAATCAATTAATTTTGGTATGTTGTGTCTCATTGTTGTCACTCTCTTCAATGAAGTTATCGATTTTTTCTGTCATCTGTTTTTTGTGTTATTCTTCAGGATTTTTTTTTAGTTTCCAGTTGGTTTTCAACTTATGTTTTCCCTGCCTTTCATTGCATGTAATTTTTACTGAATTATGGTCTAAAAAGGCTACATTTAATATTTATGTTTTGGAGCATTTGTTGTGAGGATTTTATGCCCTGATGCATTGTCAATTTTTTGTGAAACTACGATGTACGGCTCAGAATATGATGTACTCCTTTCCTCAAACATTTGTTTTGAAAACTTTGAGTTCCAGATGGCTTTTCCTTCTTCCTTCCTCACCCACCTTCACTGGGAAGATGAACAATTCAATATAGGTGGTCCATGTGTAGGATCATTTCCATAATCGTTATATGGTGTAAGAGTAGCTATATTTCCCTCCATCTTATCCTGCCCCCCACTTATTCTATTTTCTCCTTTGACCCTCTCCATTTTCAAAAGTGTTTGCTTCTAACTACCCTTTCCCCCAATCTGCCCTCCCTTCTGTCATCCACCCCCTTATCCCCTTCTCCCTACTTTCCTGTAGGGTAATATACGCAATTGAGTGTGTATATTGTTCCCTCCTTAAGCCAAATTAACTGAGAAGAAAGTTGTCCCATCCCCTTTCACTTTCCTGCTCTTCGCTCCATTCTACCAGTTTTCTCTTGCATCTTTTGTATGAGACAATGTACCCTATTCTATCTCTCCCTTTCTCCTTCTCCCAATAAATTCCTGCCTCACCTCTTCATTTTATATTTTAGATATCATCCCTTCATATTCAACCCATCCTGTGCCCTCTGTCTGTGTATACATGTACATACGTATGCACACACCCACATATCTATTTATACACATATGCACCCTCCTATATGTACATTTATATACATATTTCTATGTACGAATGCATACAAATATACACATACATTCACGTCAACTATCCTCACCTTGAGAAAAGTCTCATGAGTTAGAGTAACCATTTTTCCATGGAGGAATGTAAACAGTTCAACTCTAATAAGTTCCTTATGATTTCTTTTTTACATTTACCTTCTCATGCTTCTCTTGCTTCTTGTATTTGGAAATCAGATTTTCTGTTCATCTCTGGTTTTTTTCATCAAGAATGCTTGAAAATCTTCTATTTCATTGAACGACCATATTTTCCCGTGAAGCATTATAGTCAGGTTTGTTGGTTAGGTGCTTCTTGATTTTAATTCTAGCTCCTTTGATTTCCGGAATATCATATGCCAAGCCCTTGAATCTCTTAATGTAGAAGCTGCTAGATCTTGTGTTACCCTGCTTGTGTTTCCACAGTACTCTAATTGTTTCTTCCTGCCTACTTGCAGTATTTTCTCCTTGATCTGGGAACTTTGGAATTTGGCTATAACATTCCTAGGAGTTTTCTTTTGGGGATCTTTTTCAAGAGGTGATTGGTGAATTCTTTCAATTTCTCTTTGGCCCCCTGGTTCCTGAATATCAGGACAATTTTGCTTGATAATTTCTTGAAAGATGGTGTCGAGGCTCTTTTCTTTGATCGTGGGTGTCAGATAGTCCAAACAATTTTAAATTATCTCTCCTGGATCGATTTTCCAGGTCAGTGTTTTTTTTTCCAATGAGATATTTCACATTGCCTTCTACTTTTCCACCTGTTTGGATCTGTTTTATAGTATCTTGATTTCTCATAAAGTCATTAGCTTCCATTTGCTCCAATCTAATTTGGAAGGCATTATTCTCTTCAGTGAGGTTTTGAAATTCCTTTTCCATCTGGCAAATTTGGCTTCTTAAGGCATTCTTCTCCTCATTGGCTTCTTAGGCCTCTATTGCCATTTGTGTGAGTCTATTTTTTTACGGTGTTATTTTTCTTCAGTATTTTGTGGGGTCTCCTTTTCCGGGCTGTTGACTCTGTTTTCATGATTTTCTTGCATCATTGTCATTTCTCTTCCCATTTTTTCCTCCAGTTCTCTTCCTTGATTTTCACAATCCTTCTTGAGCTCCTCCATGGCCTCTAACCCATTCATATTTTTTCTCGGAAGGTTTAGATTTAGGAGTCCTGACTTCGTTGTCTTCCTCCCATTGCATGCTTTGATCCTTTGTGTCCTCCCCAAAAGGATTCTAGGGTCTCTTTGTGCTTCTTCTGCTTGCTCCTATTTCTAGAGAGTTACTTGACTTTTGAGCTCTTTGCCATGGTAGAACTCTGCTTCCAGATTGCAGAGAGCGATGTCCAAATCGCTGGAATTTTCTCAGCTGCCGAAGCTATCAGGAGGGCGCCTTCCCTGAAGCACCCGCAGTCTCTGGCACACTGGCCAGCCACCCCAAGACCACCACCCAAGCCCGCGATCCAGATGCAAGCAGGTCGAAGCAAGAGCAATTAGTGTCTGAATGGTCGCTTGGTCCCCCTATGATCTGCAGGCCAGGAGGTGTGGCTCTGCCACCTGGTGGCAGCTACAGGGATGCCGCTGCTTCTTACTCCAGGGGCAGGGGCTGGGCTGAGCTTCATACCCCCCAGTTCCAACAGAGTCCCACACTGACCTTTTACTTTGTCTTTGGCATTTATGGGGTGATAATTCTGGAAAGTGCCACAGTTGCTTGGCTCCCAGCATGCTGTGATGGACCCTTCCTGCTGGTCTGCCAGGCCGCCTTCAGCAGGATATTTGTTTGTCTCTGTCATTTGGTGAGGTGTGTAGCCCTAAAACGAGTTTAGAGTCATATTTTATGGGTATTTGATGTGGGTATGGGGGGAGCTCACGGAGTTCAGGTAGGCGAAGTTGAAAGATTTAATCTGTGGGCTGCTAGCCCTAGGAGTAGCTGCTGCCACTGCCACAGACCCTGCACTAATCTCTTACACAGCTCTGACAGTCCCCTGTCCCGCAATGATAGGCCTGGGAAATAGCCACTGTGGTAGAGGAATCATTTCTCCCAAGCTCACTCCAGCTCCCCTAGGTTCGGGTCTGTGCTGCTGCAGCTGAGGCAGGATTTGCACTCTGAGCCTTCCTGACTCTGATAATGTCTCTGTTCCATTCAGACAGTTCAAGCATCACCTCTTCCAGGAAGCCTCTTTTGATTCCCACTGCTAGTGTGGCCTGGCTCCTGCACTGCCTTGTACTCTTCCTTTATTTGTTTTTATTCTCTATATACTTTGATGTATTTTCTGTCTCATTAGAAGGCGAGCTTCTAGTGCTTAGGGACTGTCCATCTCCAGAACCTAGCACAGTGCGAGCTGTGTAGGAGATATTTAGGAAATGCTTCTTGATGATTTAATTAGGCCACCTGTCATTCTCTGTGCCTAGCACATGGGAGGATCTTAAACTATAGCTAAGGAATGAATAAATATTGCTGTTTATAATTACTTCTTTTATAGATGTCTCTCACTTACACTTTCCATCACTCATCACTTTATTCTTTAAGCAATCATATGTAATTCATGTATTCCCTCATAGTTTGATAGTTGGTGTGAGGTACTGATCTCCTATAAAATCCCTGCAAAATTTCTTTCCTTTTATGCCATCTGGTTTTTGTTGTTGTTGTCTTATCAACTACCAAGATTCCTTGGTTTGTACATGATTGGGAATTCTCTAAGCGGAGCAATTTTGAAGTCATGGGAATTTGCCCACGGACCTGGCTAAAAGGGAGGGAGGGAGTGAGGCAGGAAGGGGATCACGCAGCTGTGAAGGGAAGTGGCCAGGAGACAGAGAAACCAGAGCAGGAGGAGGATAAGGCAGGTGTGGGGGCCAGCCAC
>NW_027186869.1:62832-68590 GCF_028583685.1 Petaurus breviceps papuanus | reverse complement strand
CCCCCCACCCCTAGGCTTCCCAGACACCTATAGTCTTGACTTTCATACTTTAAGCTGTGTGACCCAGGCAACTCTCTTCATCTTCAGTGGCTCAGCCAACCCTCCCATGCTCAGTTGCAGAGAAGGGATGATTTGTGTCTCTAGAGAGAGGCCCTCACAGGAAATTTCCTACAAGCTACATCAATGCAGTAACAAGTCCAGATCTCATGTTTTCAAGTCCCAGGCACTGTCCTAGGTACTGGAGATTCAAAGATACAAAATGAAGAGTCCCTGACCTCAAGTAGGTTACTGGGGGGGGGGGAGAGGGGAGGGCTACAACATATTGAGGGTAAATACAGGTAGATTTGAGGAAAGAGGGGTCAAGTACTGACACCTGGGGATGGGGGAGGGGATGGAAGGAAGGTTTCTGAAGAAGCTGGACTGAGCCTTGAAGGAACATGGAGGTACTGAGAGGCAGGGATGAGAAGGGAGGGTGTTCCAGGCATGGAGAAACATACAGGTATAGATGGGATATTAACTGTGAAGAACAGGCAGTGTCCAGTTTGGCTACAATACTTTAAGGGTGTAGCACAGAGTTATAAGAAATAATGGTGGGAAGGCAGGCAGGAAGAAATTGTGTTGTTGTTCAGTCATTTCAATCATGCCTGATTTTTCATGATCCCACTTGGGCTTTTCTTGGCTGAGATACTGGAGCTTTGCTATTTCTTCTCCAGCACATTTTGCAGATGATGAAACTGAAGCAAACGGGAAATGACTTACCCAGGGTCACTCAGCTAGTAAGTATCTGAGGCCAGATTTGAACTCATGTCTTCCTGACTCCAGGCAGGCACTCTATCCACTAACAGCACCTAGGAGGAGATTGTAGAGGGCCTTAAATGCTAAGCTGAGGGGTTGGTATTTGTCCAATCCTTACAACAGTCCTTTGAGGTGGGTAATATAAGTCCTCTTGTGCCCATTTTATAGATGAAGATACTGAGGCTCCAGCTGACTGACCCGGAGTCACACAGTAGACCACCCTGGGCCCTCCTGACTCCCCATTCATGATATACTGCCTGTCTTAGGATAGCCTGCATTCCAAGCATTCCACAACACATTATAGACGGGGTCTCCTTTGATCCTCACAAGCATTATTTCCCCCACTCTTCAGATGCTGAAACTGAGGGACAAAGATATCGAGTGACTTTTCCAAGGCACAGAGTCCCTAATGGCAACGTTAGGACTCAGATTCAGGTATTTGGGCAGCCAGTCCAGGGATCTCTCCATCACACACCAACAGCATTGTCGAGTCCCTCTGTGAGTCTCTTATGCCAAGAAGGGGCATCAGCCCCACTGAGATTTGGTGGCATCAGGATCGGGGTGAGGCAGAAGGATAAGTAGCCCAATGACAAGTGTTTCTGGACAGTCAAATCAAGGGAAGACAGGGATCTCCCTGAGGCAAAAATGCTGGTGTTTTTTCCTCTCCAGAGGGGAGGGGGCTGGCAGGAGGGGATGGAGACACAGAGATTTGACCTGCTGGCACCTGCCTCTGTGATGCCCCCTCCCTAGCTGAGTCCTTGTTGGGCTCAGAGGACAAGATGCTGGTATTTTAGGGGTGAGTTTGGCTCCTTGAGATGGAATGCCAAGATGTCGAGCCAATGAACAGAGAAATAGGAAGGTGAGAAAATAGAGCCATAGAGATGGATGTGGAGGGTGGGAGAGCCCAGTTGGGATCTCAAAGGTGGAGATACAAAACTGAGGACATCGTGTACAACTCTTTTCCACCCCATCTGGGGACTCCTTGGCACAGGCTTTGCCACTTCCTAATCACATACAAACCTGTAGAAACACACTTCCTCTCACAGGCATGCCTGGACAGCTTGTGTCCCCTGAGGGAAGGGGAACCTCAAGGGAAAGGTGCGGTCTGGGCTCGCCCATGACATGGATGTGCCCCCTTCACTTCCCCATCACACCCAGGCACGCCCCTCTAGGCACACCTCTACCGCAGGACCAGGTCAGGGACTTCTCTTGCCCGAGATGTCAAATTTCATATGTAATCATAGACTTAGCACCTTAGCGGCAGACCAGTCCTGACCCCTTCTATCACAGATACACAGAGAAGTTAAGTGACTTGCCTGGGGTCACACCCCAGTTAGTAAATATCAGAGCAGGTTTTGAACTCAGGTGTTCCTGACTTCAGGACCAATATTCCAGCCTAGGGGTGGGGAACCTGCAACCTCCAGGCCACCTGTGACCTTCTAGGTCCTCGGGAGCGGCCTCTTGACCAAGTCCAAGTCTATAGAACAAATCCTTTTATTGAGGGGATTTGTTCTGTGAAGTTTGGATTCAGTCAAAGGACGGCACTTGAGGACTTAGAGGGCCACAGGTGGCCTGGAAGCCAAAGGTTCCCCACCCTGCTGGCCAATACTCACCTCATTGCTCTGTAGTCACAGCCCAGGAAAACAGGTGTCCCCAGGGCTGCAGCCCCAGGATCTTGGGGGAATGCTGGGTCACATGCAGCTGGGCTCTCGGGTGACCAGACCTCAGAGTCTCAGGTCAGGAAGGATAAACACAGGACCTGAGAAAGTCCTTTCATGTCTGAACTCATCTGTGTCCGCTCCTCTGGTCAATGTGTTCCTGATGACTCTGAACCAAGGGGCCAAGTCCACACAGCCTGTCGCCATCGTCACCACCACCATTTCATAGGCCTGGGGAGCTCTTTGCCCACTTTAGGGCTTTGCCTTTGTTTACCCAAACTGGAGACAGCTCCACGTGCCCAGTGCAGCAGGGACCTGCGATGGTAAGCCAGTCACCAAGATAGGGTAATGCCCATCTCTGTCCCTGCCCACAGGTGTGCCCAGGGGCAAGTGAAGTCCCGGAACTCTACAGCAGAGGTTTCCTGACAATGCAGCAGATTGAGGCCCACCCACCGCCTGTCATCATGAGTTACATCTTCCTGCTCATCTGCCTCTGTGGGCTGGTGGGGAACGGAGTCGTCCTCTGGTTTTTTGGCTTCTCCATTAAGAGGAACCCCTTCTCCATTTACTTCCTCCACCTGGCTGTGGCTGACGTTGGCTACCTCTTCTGCAAGGCGGTGCTCTCTGTCCTTCAGGCTGGGGCCTTTCCTGGCACCTTTCCCACCTACATCCGCTTCGTGTCCAGGATCCTGGGCCTGGCCGCCTTCCTCACCAGCGTGAGCCTTCTGCCGGCCGTGAGCACCGAGCGCTGTCTCTCTGTGCTTTTCCCCACCTGGTACTGCTACCGGAGGCCCAAGCACCTGTCTGCCCTGGCATGTGCCCTGCTCTGGGCTCTGGCCTTCTTACTCACCACCATCCACACCTACTTCTGTGTGTACATCAGCCCCAGGCCCTCGCGGGGAGACTGCACCTACATGGATATCTTCCTGGGCATCCTGCTCTTCCTCATCCTTGCCCCCGTCATGGTCCTGGCCTGCCTGGTCCTCCTGGTGAAGGTGGAGTGCAGGGCCCCCCGCCGGCACCAGTCGTCCAAACTCAACAACGTCATCCTGGCCATCGTGTCCGTCTTCCTGGTGTCTTCCATCTACTTAAGCATCGACTGGTTCCTCTTCTGGGTCTTCGAGATCCCGGCACCCTTTCCTGAGTACGTCACAGACGTGTTCATCTGCGTGAATAGCAGTGCCAAGCCTCTCATCTACTTCCTGGTGGGGAGGGACAAGAAGCAGAGGTTCTGGGAACCGCTCCGTGTGGTTTTCCAGAGGGCCCTCCGCGATGGAGCCGAACTGAAGGAGAGCAGGGACACTCCTAACACGGTCACCATGGAGATGCAGCCGGCTTCGGCCACCTCCTGAGAGGCTGGGGGGGAGAGCCATTCCTGGGCCTCTGTGTGCAGCTCTGTGCCCCCGGTAGCATCGTCACACTGTGTTTGCACCCATCCTCTCCTCCCCTGGTTGGGACTTCCCTCTGGCCAGAGGCTCTGGGATCTGCATTCATTTATCCATTCATTTGAAGAACACATATGCAGCCCCCAAGAAAGCCCAGGCACTGTGCTCCAAGCTGGGGGTACAGAGACAAAACCCGGCACAGTCCCTGCCTTCAGGGAGCTTACATTCCACTGTCACAGGGACTGATGAAAGGCAGCTCTCCAGAAGACCCAGGAGACGTCCTGGGCTCTTCTTGTCTCATCCAACTGGTGTCTGGCTCCTCAAAGGACTGGTTCAAGCTATCCTCAGGTCTCACCTAAGCTCTCCCCCACTGCAAGCTGGGCCCAGCCCTTGACCACACCGTGAAGCTGAGAAGCATGTCTTCAGGCAGCCCTCGGTCCTGGCCTTCTGGTGCCTCCCTGCCACCCCTCACAGCACTCATCCCCAGAACCCCACGGTTGGCTTTGGTCTGCCCTCCCTGGTCCTTCCCTTCCACAGGCCTCTAGAGAAGCAGCAAGGCTCAGCTGACCTCATTTGCCCCGTGCCCTCTGGGAGAAAGCAGCAGGTTTAATCTGAACCTTCTGGAGACAGCAGCCCCACCTTTCTGGTCTAGCCACTTGAATCTAGAATCGTGGAAACTTCTTACCGTGCTTGGCAGATGGGACCCTTCAGTCACACAGAACTCTACTATGTCCAGCTAGGGCTACCACCTCTGACTAGCCCTCGCCTAGCCACTGGAGTAATAAACTCTCAGAGATAAAGGGAAGAGATTGAGAACCAGCTAAAAGCTCAATATGTTCTTTCCAAGACCCTCCTTTGTTCACTTGAGTTTTAAAAGGGCCAATCCCAGAGCTGGCCACACCTTAACCAAAGAGGGGATTTTTTATGAAAGGACATTCCTAGAGGAGAGAGGGTTCTGGGTGAGGGGACCTTTCAGCCTCCATCATGTCACCCCCATGGAGCTCTCCTATTGAGGATCACAGGAGATCACGGGCAGGGACCTTAGAGGTTACCGAGTCCAACCCCCAGTCCACAGGACCTGGCACCAATGGAGGCCTCCATGAAAGGCCTCCATCTACTCCTTGTCAATGAGGATAATTAGACAATGGTCTAGACCCGTCCCATCAGTCAGCCGGGGTAGGACCCCCTAACCTGGAGGCAGGACTGGGGACATATCACCCCACTTTCTACTCTTCCCAACAGGCCACACCAACCTTTCCATTTCTGCCTATTAGAGTCATGGCTCACAGCTGAAAGGCTGTTTCGGAATGTTTTCAAGGAAGCTCTGTCTTAGGCGGCCCTTTCTTCTAGAGGCCACATTCCAGCTCTCTGTGGACAGAAAAGGCAGGTCTAAGCTTTCCCAATGCCCACTTCTTTTTTTTTTTACAAAGTTTTATTGATTTTTTTTTACAGTGTTGCCAATTTCAAAAATGACCCATCTGTCCCACATTCTTTTTTGTAATAAAGTATTGTTAAGCCAAACAAACCTACACATTTGTCATGTCTGACAATGCATGCCCCTTTCCACACCTGTAGTCTACCACCCTCTGCCAAGAAGGAGGAGGAGGAGTGCTTTACCTTCTGTCCCCTGAAGTCAAGATAAACCCAACTTTCCATACCTGGGTGTTCTGGGTCCCACAAGGAGCACAGACTTAAAGGGATCGCCCTGGAGCCTATCACATCCACACAGATTGTACAGACAGGGAGAATGACACCCCAAGTCCCACAGCTAATCATTGGCAGAGCTTGAGTTAGAACCTTTCTGACCCTGAGGTTCTTCCCACTGTATCTGGGCAATGACACTGTACATCCAGCAAGCAGAATATGATGTCAGGGAAGGAAGGAAGGAAGGAAGGAAGGAAGGAAGGAAGGAAGGAAGGA
>NW_027186869.1:51791-62822 GCF_028583685.1 Petaurus breviceps papuanus | reverse complement strand
GAAGGAAGGAAGGAAGGAAGGAAGGAAGGAAGGAAGGAAGGAAGGAAAGGAGGGAGGGGAGGAGAGAGAGAGGAAAGAAAGGGAAAGGAAAAAGAGGGAAGGAAGGAGGGAAGAAAAGAAGGAGGGAGGGAGGAAAGGAAGGTGGAAGGGAGGTAAGAAAGGGAGAGGGAAGGAGGGAAGAAAAGAAGGAAGGAGGAGCATTTAGTAAGTACTTACCCTGTTCCAGGCAAATACTAGACCACCCAGACATTTAAGACCCCTCCCTTAGCCCACTCCTGAATCTCTCAGGGGTTAGAGATCCTCCACCTCACTAAGACTAAGCCTTGGCCCCAACTTGGCTCCCTCAGAGAAGGACAGGACAGAGTTCCCCTGGGGAAGCACTGTGGTCTGGGGCTGAGGTTGCAAAGAAGCCAGAACGAGCCCATCCCAAAGGGGAGCCAGGCTTGGGGAACACTAGGAACCAGCTCCTCCCCAGGCCTGAGTCCTGCCTGTCTCCACTGTTGCCTCCCAGTCCGAATGTCCAGTGCCAGCGACCCACTGACCCAAGTTCTAGCCAAGAGCCGCTTATCCCAAGCCCCCCAGCAGCCCTTCATGTTTTCCTGGTTGCATTTTCAAAGGTTGTCCCAGAGCCTTTGCTGAGGGCTCCGACCCTGTCCTCCTGCCTGGAATGTATCCCACTCCCTCCCTCAGCAGTCTCTGACTGGGGACCCTGGGCCCGGCTGCAGGCAGCCCACGTTGGGGTTGCCTGCCTCTGGAGGACAGGCCGACTTTCTGCCTTTGTGGTTGGAGACAGAACTCTCCTTACCCTGGGCTACACCGGGGGCAGCCTCTCCCGCTCAACATTCTTTCCATTTTTAAATAAATCCCCCACACATTTATCAAGCACCTGGCATGTACCCAAGAGTGTGCCAGGCACAGAAGCAGAAGTGAGGCCATACCTGCTTCTCAAGGAGCTGACATTCTACTGGGGTGAGGGATGGACCATGTACACAGGGGCAGTCATCTGAAGCCGACATGTTTATCCCCATTGCTCTGGCTCACTCTCCCAAAGCCCCACAGGCTCCGCAGCCCCCTCAGAGTCTAGGGTACCATCAAGGGGCTGGGGGGGGGGGCTTCACACACTCACCTCAGGGACAAAGTCTCCTTGTCACATCTCAGGCCACAGAAAGAGGGGACCCACTCTTAGCTCAGTCCTTACCCACATTCCCACCCAAATGTGGCCATCTCATCCACCTCTTCTCAGTCACTGCCAGGCTGCTTTCCAAAAGTCATTCCTTGCTCTGGCTGCAAACTCACCATGGATTCCAACTCCCACATTCCCAGAGGCTCACTCTCGCTTCTGATTTTTTCAACTCTCCCAAGATTGGAGTCTCCAAATTAATCTCCTTTCCCTTCGGAGGCCAAAGACTGGGGCCATCAGTCATGAGGATACATGCTGGCCCCTTGGTGAGGAAGGCCCAAGGCCTGTTCCTGGACACCACTGACCCTCACCAGATGCCCTCAGTGAAGCCAAAAGCAGAGCAGCTGAGCAGAAGGAATGGAAAAACCCAGGCCAGGACTGACCTGTCCTTAGGGAAGATGGCCCTATGCAGCCAAGCACAACAGTCTTCTCTCAACCACAGGCTCAGAGGACTCTACACACAATTCCCAGCCTGTCCAAGGCATTCCCATGCCATATCATCACAACTGTCCCTGGAACAGGCTCCTCAGCCTTTCCCTATCACATATAAAATAACATATACAAAGGCAGGCAATGTAATGTCCTTTTTTTCAACATACTTCTTTATTTCATTAAATATTTTTCAATTACATGCAAAATATTTTTAGCATTCATTTTTAAAAGTTTTGAGTTCCAAACTCTCTCCCTACCCCCTTGAGAAGGCAAGCAATTTGATGTCCATTATACATGTTACTGTTGTTGTACGGTCATATCCAACTCTTTGTTACCCCATTTGGGGTTTTCTTGGCAGAAATATTAGAGTAGTTTGCCATTTCCTTCTCCACCTTATTTCACAGATGAGGAAACAGAGGCAAACAGGGTTAAGTGACTTGCCCAGGGTCACAAAGTTAGTAAGTGCCTGAGGCCAGATTTGAACTCAGGAAGATGAGTCTTCCTGACTTCAAGCCCAGCTCTCTATCCATTGTGGCGCCACCTAGTGGCCCCAGGTAAAGTCATGTAAAACATATTTCTATATTAGACAAGTTACAAAAGAAAACACAGATTTTTTTTAAAATGAGAAAAATGAAGAAAGTTTTACAAAGTCTGCTGTGACCTGCATTCAGTCTTCATCAGTGCTCCCTCGACAGGAGGAGAACACTGTGTCTCCTTGAGTCCTTTGGCACCATCTTGGATCATTGCCTTGGTCCAGTAGCCAAGCCCTTCACAGAGATGTCATTAGAACATTACTGCTGCTCTCACTTCACTTTGCACCAGTTCATAAAGGTCTTGCCACGTTTTCTGAAACCAGCCCCCTCATCATTCGGTTACATTTACATACACAGCTTGTTCAGCCATTCCCCAATTCATGGGCACTCCCTCAATTTCCAATTCTTGGCCACCACAGAAAGAGCTGCTATAAATATTTTTGTCCATGTGGGTCCTTTTCATTTTTCTTTGGGATACAGACCGAGTAGTGGTATTGTTGAGTCAGAGAAAGCAGGAGGTAGAGGGGAAGAAGGGAATGTTCCAACATTCCAGGCCTGGAGAACAGCCAAGGGAGACAGAGTTGTAGCCCGGTGTGTCAGGGTGCAGAATAGCAAGTGGCCCCTTGGTGAGTGGACGGTGTAGTACAGGGAGGACAGCAAAATAAAAGACAGTCCGAAGTCGTGGAAAACAGAGGAGGAGACAGACTACAGGAGAGAGAGGTCAGCCAGATGTGCTCCAAAAGAGAAGGAGCCACCGATCTGCCATAATGCCCCCTGCAGGCTAACTGAAATGTAACACTATCTTTATTGTCTGAGGAGGAAGAGGCTGTCCTGCCCTGTCCCTTCCAGAGTTGGGAGAGAAACCAAGCTGCAGGGAGGGTCAAAGATAGTAACAGTCCTAAGAACTGGCCTGGTGTGGAGTTCTCCTGAGTATTTCGCTGTGAAAGGAAGGGAGGAGCCCTGAGTTAACCAGACTCTACCAGGAAAAACTTCTAATAGCTGGTAATGGGAGATACCTCACCCTGATTACAGGAGGAATAGGAGCCAGATGCACCGGGGAAGAAGGTTCTCCCGGAGAACCATCTGTCCCACACAGGCAGATAACATTTATTGGGAACTTACTATGTGTCCTGTACTAAGCAATGGAGATACAGAGGAAGGCAGAACCCCCAACTCTGGGCCTTTCCTCTGCCTGCCCTCTGAGTCTGGGGTGCCCACCTTCACCATCTCTGCCTTTCCCCAGCTTCCTTCAAGTCTCAGCTAACATCCCATCCTCTACAGAAGCCTTTCCTGACCTCCTTTAATTCAGTCGATTATCTCCAGCATATCCTGCCTATATCTTGTACAACGCAAGTTCCTCGAGCACAAGGAGCTGGGTTTTGAGCATCCTAGAGGGAGGCAGGTGGATGTGAGGAGGAAGCCCATCCCCTGCCTTGGGACAGTCACTGCAAACATATAGAGGTGGGAGAGAGCTATGAACAGCTCTGAAGGTCAAACAAAGGAGTTTACATTTGTCCCTGGAAGTCATAGAGGGACTTTTTTTGGTATAGGGGAGGGTGACGTGGTCAGACCTGAGCTTTAGGAGAATCACCAGGGCAGCTGAGCGGAGGGGGACTCTAGAGCCTGAAACATTGCCCAAGTCCAGCTGAGACATGAGGACGGCCTGAGTGGATATGGAGGGTTGTTGGGAAGGCAGAAAGGACAGCCTCAGACCATTTTAGGTCTGAAGACCACATGACAGATGGGCCGAGTTGCCTCGGGAGGAGGTGCCAGGGATCTGGGATTCTGAAATGTATGGGAAAATCCAGGGACTGGGTTACTTTCAAAGACATGGTCTTTTTCTGCCAGGGGTCCAGGTCTCATCAACCCATCAGATGATACAGAGGGGCCAATGCCCAGACAAAAGGCTTGGTCTAAGTCTTTCCTGGCAGCATCTGGACTTCTGGCCTCCAATACTGCCTTTCCAGCCTCTGTTCACTTGACATCTCAATAAAGCACTGTTTTTATTGTGGACAGATAGGGTACTTTGCCAGGGATGCCATGATAGAAAGTTGGAACCTAAAGGGAACCCAAGGCAAGACCTAAATTGGCCTCAGAGGAAAAGTTACTCCCCACAAAGTGGGGACAGATTCTGGCAATGCTAAATCAAATAGCAAGGAAGGAGCATGGAAAGGTCCCAGAGCTAAATGACAGAGAGTTTGATCAGAAAAACTGATGACAATGTGGGGAGAGGTGGGGAACAGTATTTTTATGTCTTAATGCCCTGCCCCTGTTGTCTCTGCCTCTGGCTCTCCCTTAACTGGAGAACAGGACATTGCTCTGAAAATCTCAGGGGGTTCATATGTTGCCTTATTGATAATGGAGCCACACATTCCAACCCAATTTAAAAAACTCTGATGGTACCATTATTCCACCCCTATCATACCCACAGGAGGTGACAGTGGGCTCCCTTCAGTTTTGCATTCCTTTTTATGAGTGTCTAATGCACCTACTGACCTGCTGGGAAGAGATCTCGGGGCAAACTTAACACCACTAATTCATGTATTCCAGTTGATACGTTACCCCAACAGTTGGCAGATAATCCAACCTCCTTGATTTCTCTAAGGATGAGCTTCTTTGCTTTTTCCTCAAGATGATCATCACAGCAGCCCAAGTATTCCCCATGATATCCCAAGTTCTTTATGGGCCCCTTCTCCCACTGATGTGGGCCTTTTAAAGTCAGCAGTCCTGATTACCCTTGCTTCCAAAGGGGAACTTCCACCATCAGTGCCTCAGTATCGCCTGGCTAGGGAGGCCATTGCCCCCATCATTCATTCTTTAATGGAGCAAAGGATTGTGGTCCCTAAATACTCCAATACTGCCTGTTAGAAAAAAATCTAGACTAGACCCAGATGGAAAACCTGTTTACACATTGTGTGCTTGTTATACCAGGCACCCTGTGGTACCCAAACCTGCCACAACTGTTTCTTCCATTCCCCATGGTGCTGCCTGTGTTACAGTAACAGGTCTGTGAGCCAAATGTTTTAGCTTTCCTTTAAGTCCCTATAGCAGCAACCACACACTGGCATCCCCAAGATGGCTGCTAGCACAGGTTCTTAGATAGCTGTTCAAGAGGTCAGCAATCTTTTTACATTAGTTAGTTCAGGGCAAAGTCAGCACCCTGAACATCAGAGAAAATACAAACAGAGAAATAAAGACCAACAGATGGAGCCATGACTCCTAGAAATTAGCACAAACCAACAGACAGATCCAACTGTCTGACCAAGGCAATACATACATAATTACCAGAGAGAGAAGCACCAATATCTGGGTTTTTCAAAGCAGGTGGGCTCCTTAACAGCTACCCAGAGTCTCATCTGGATACATCAGACCAACACCCTTCCCCTGAGAGAGTCCCAAAGCAAAACACCAACTCAGTATTTATACAGAAGGCATCATCACAGTGACTCATTGCCTAATTAGAAATTAGCAAAAGGTATGAAAGCCTTCCTACAAGCAAGCCTCCCCTAAGCAAGCTTCCCTTAATGGACTTCAGGTGAGGCCTATTAATGGCTGGAAGATCTTTTTTTTCCCCTAGGAAATATAGAGAATTTATTTTCTTTTTTCTTTTTTAAAAATTGATTTGTTCCACCTCCAATTCATGTAAAAGGGGACTCTGAACAAACTTTGGAGCTACAGAACCCACAAAATGACACAGAGAAACTAATCTCTTGTTGAGGACAACCCAGCAGGGAGCAGCCAGCACAGCGCTCTGGGAACCAAGACCAGGCACCAAGACCAGCCCCAAGACCAACCCCAAGACCAGCCCCAAGTGAGCCAGAGGTTTTAGCAGGCCTGACCAACCACCAGCCGGAGGGACTTCAGATCACCAACAGCTGTGGTGGTTTCCAGAATTATCAACCCATAGATGCTAAGGACAAAGTGAGAGGTCAGTGCAGAGTGGACTTTGGGATCCAGTAGTTGGGAGTTCGGTTGGCCTTTATCCCCTGGAGAGAGAAGCGGCTGAGGCGGTGTGCAGCCACCACCACGTGGCAGCTTCAGCTTCTGGCCTGCAAACTGTAGGGGGACCAAGTGACCAGTCTGAGGGGTAATCGCTCTTGCTTTAACCTGCTTGGATCTGGATTGCAGTCTAGGGAGGAGGTCCTGGGGTGTTCGACCAGCTTGCCAGAACATGAGGAAGCTTCAGAGAGGGCACTCAACTAATACCTCTGACAGCTGAGAAAATCCCAGAGTTTGGTACGAAATTCCCCTGTCTGGTGGCAGAGTCTTACTGTGGCAAAAAGCCCAAAAGTCAAGTAATTGAGTGGAAACATGAGTAAACAAGGGAAGCTAAGCAAACAGAGGAATCCAACATTAGACTTCTATTTTGGGGACAAAAAGGATCAAAGCATGGAACAGGAGGAAGACAGTGAAGTCAGAACTCCTGCACCAAAAACTTCCAAGAAAAATATGAGCTGATTACAGGCCATAGAAGAGTGTAAAAAGGATTTTGAAAATCAAGTAAGAGAAGTGGAGGAAGAATTGGGAAGAGAAATGAGAATGATGCAAGAAAATTATGAAATGAGAGTCAACAACCTGACTGAAGAAAATAGCACCTTAAAAAATAGACTAACTCAAATGGAAAAAGAGGCTCAAAAAGCCAATGAGAAGAAGAATGTCTTAAAAAGCCAAATTTTCCAGATGGAAAAAAGAATCTCAAAAGCTCACTGAAGAGAATCATTCCTTCAGAATTAGATTGGAGCAAAAGGAAGCCAATGCTTTATGAGAAATCAAGATACTATTAAACAGATACAAACAAATAAAAAAAATAGAAGGCAATGTGGAATATCTCATTGGGAAAACCACTGACCTGGAAAATAGATCCAGGAGAGATAATTTAAAAATTATTGGACTACCTGAAAGCCATGATCAAAAAAAGAACCTAGAAGTCATCCTTCAAGAAATTCTCAAGGAAAATTGCCCTGATGTTTTAGAACCAGAGGGCAAAATAGAGGTTGAAAGAATACACCAATCACCTCCTAGAAAAGATCCCAAAAAGAAACTCCTAGGAATATTATAGCCAGCTTCTGGCGTTCCCAGATCAAGGAGAAAATATTACAAGCAGCCAGGAAGAAACAATTTCAATACTGTGGAAACACAATCAGGATAAGACAGGATCTGGAAGCTTCTACACTGAGGGATCAAAGGACTTGGAATATGATATTCCAGAGATCAAAGGATCTGGGGTTAAAACCAAGAATCACCTACCCAGCAAAATTGGGTATCATGTTTCAGGGGAAAATATGGTAATTAAATGGAATAGAGGACTTTCAAGCATTCTTGATGAAAAAACCAGAGTGGAATAGAAAATTTGACATTGAGATACAAGAAGCAAGAGAAGCATGAGAAGGTAAACAGGGAAAAGAAATCATAAGGAACTTACCAAAGTTGAACTATTAACAGTCCTACATGAAAAAATTATAATTGTAACCTATGAAACTTTTCTAAGTATGAGAATAATTGAAGGGAATAGAAATGTATGCGTGTGTATACACACATATATGTCTATATAGGAGGGTATATGGGCGTATGAATACATATATGAATGTGTGTATAAATGTGTACAGGTATACATAGAGGGCACAGGACCAGTTTAATGGGAAGGGATGATACTTAAAAGGTGAAATTAAGAGGTGAGAGAGGAATATAATGAGAGGAGATGGGGAGAGACAGATTGGGATAAACTATCTCATATAGAAGAGGCAAGGGAAAATGGTTACAACGGAGGGGAAGAATAGGAAGGCAAAAGAGAATGGGTCAACCTTGTTTTCATTGAATTTGGCTTAGGGAGGGAAGGACATACACACTAGAGTATCTCACCCTACAGGAGAGTAGGGGGGGAAGGGGATGAGAGGGGGGATGATGGAAGGGAGGGCAGGCTGGGGGAGAGGAAAGTTGGAAGCACCCACTTTTGAAAAGGGACAGGATCAAAGTAGAGAATAGAACAAGTGGGGGGGATAGGAGGGAGGGAAACATAGTCAGTCTTTCACAATATATCCACTATGGAAATGTTTTGCATAGCTACACATGTACAACCTATATGGAATTGCTTATCTTCCCAGTAAGGGTGGGTGACAAGGGAGGAAGGGAATTAATCTGGAATTTAAAGTTTTAAAATAAAATATTTAAAATATATATACATACATATACTATTATCAATATTATTTTACATGTAAATGGGAAATAAGATATACAGGTACTGGGTCATAGAGATCCACCATGCCCTACTGTAAAGCCAGAGTGGGTATGGGAGAAGATATGGGAGAGAGCAGATTGGAGGAGGAGATCTCCAGTGGGATCACTATTTTGGGGTGGTAAGTAGGGGGAAAATGGGGAGAAAATTTGTAACTCAAAATCTTGTGGAAATAAACGATGTAAACTAGAAGTTAATAAAGCATTTGACAAAAAAAAATGTAACAACACGCCTGTCCTGCCAATAAAGCTGTACCTCTTTCCATTTCCACTGACTCGACTTCTCCTTTATGAGACCACGCGGGACTTAGCTGGGTGTGCACCAAGGGCCAGGAAATGGAGGTAAGACTCAGCTAGAAACCTTGGGGTCACAACACTAACCCTCTGCATGTTGAGTCTGAGTTGTCACTGCTTTCACAGAACCGAAGAAAGCTCCGGCGTCTGCTCAGCTTTGGGACCCTGGACTGTTTGTGCATGAACAAAAAGGGGGTGACTTCAGGTGTCCTCACACAATCCTTGGGACGTGCCACATGATCCCATGGCTTATTATGCTGCCCGGGCCCCCCCTGCTTGCCAGACTGTGAAACCACTGCTGTCTTTGTAGCTAAGACGCTGATTGAAAAATTGTGCCCAATACCTACCATCCATCCAACTTCTCACATTGATTCTTACCCAAGTATATTCTACCCTTGGCATCTCCCCCAAATTCCACACTCTGCATCATCCGCAGAGTTCTTATTGGGTTGAGAGCAGGAAGACTTTACATACACTGCTTCATTTCATTGTCCTGTGAAATAGGTATTATCATTATATTTATTCCCAATTTTTGGATGAGGCAGCTGAGGCAGAGGTTAAGTCTGAGGTAAGATTTGAACTCAGGTCTTTCTGATGCCATGTCCAGAGCTCTCTGTCCCCTACACCCTGCTGACTTTGACTGTAATCTAGGTCAGAGACTTTGCCTCCAGGAGCCTCCCATGGTCCCAGCTAGAAAACCCAGCCCAGGCTTGCCTTGGACACTGGTGGGATGGAATTGCTCCTTCACTGGGGCCTCTCTGTTTCCATTGTTCTCAGATTCTTCTGATCTTTCTTTCTCATCTTCCCATAACTAGAGGAAAACATGCTCATTTCAAAGGGCCCCCCAGCACCCAGCTCCAACTGATGAAGGCTTATGAGCCAGCATCTTATTGTAAGCTCAGTTACTGAGACATGAGTTGGGGGGGAAGAGCAAGAGGAGGGCATTTATTAAGCACCTACTGTCTACCAGGTTCCTGAGCCAAGTGCTTGTTTTACAAAGTGATCTTCAAGGAAGGGGGAGGGGAAACCCTCCATCTGGGGATTTTCCTCTCCAGACGTCCTCCCTGGGGCTATGACTGAGAGAAACAAACTCCGTTGAGTACCACCCAACCAGAAGAGGTTCTTATCCATTCCCAGGAGCTTGGCCCCAGGGGGTAGATTTTAGCTAAAACACCTCTAAAAATCTCTCTGACTATAATGGCCCTGTGCTCCCAGGCTGGAGAATTCCACCTCATCAATCTGGCTCTGAACCCTTCTCCTGAAGGCAGGGGGAATGAGGAGGGTTCGGATGGAACAGGCCCATTAAGCCACCATGTTCAATTTAAGAACTTACTGGAATCACCCAGGACCTAATGCAGGTCTCCCTCCCTTCCCTCCCCCTTACTCCTCTCCCTTTGGACAAGTGCCCAATGCCCTCCTTCACACAGTCTCAAATTCATCTTCCACGTTAACAGCTAAAGATCCTCTCCTCCCAATCAGGCTAATCCTTGGCAGGGCCCTGGGGAGCCATAGAAGAATACTTCAAACCTTTCCATCCCAACCTGACTGGATCCCGGGAACAGTCATTTCCAGACCCCAGAAAGTGAAGTGGCAAATTAAAGTGAACCCCGCCGGGATCTCCAAGCACTCAGAGAACACTCCCAGCTGAGGAATGAGAGAAATGTTGATTCCTCTCTTGCATTAATAACTAATTTTTTAATTAGGACCAAGGATTTTCCCCTTTTCTACTTCATCATCCAGAAATCTTAGGCAAAGACCTACCCAGGCTAAGATCTAATCAAAGACAGTAAAGAAATTCTAAGTTTGGGCAAATGGGTGGATTCCTGCTCATTGTGTTTACTCAGACAGAACTGAAAAAATATGGGTTTTCCTTTTTGTCAGACAGATGATAAAGAAATTGATAAATCTCATTGACCAAGACTTGAGTGCTCAGTGTGTGCTTCATGTGCCTTGAGACCCTCATTATATTATAGCCCAACTCTCACCACAATATTCATTCTCCCTCATTACTTGTTAACCAATCAGAGTCAACTGCCACTGTCCAAGGGCATATAAACACTGAGTGGGTTACACAAGGGGTCTTTGGCATTCTCAAGTGCCACTGACCTCTTTTACTAACCAAATGTTAGCATTATTAATAAAATGATTAATTACCCAGAAACTATGTCCCTTGAACTTTGTAAACATCACAGGAACAAGGAAGGTGTAGGTAAGAGGATGGCTTGCTCCTAGATCTGTGACTAAGAAAAAAAATATGTTAATCCTCAGGACTGGGAGGCAAAAGAACAAACTGGTGTCTTAGGAACAAACCTCTATTACTGAGAGACATGGAAATGGAGTTATTATCTGCTTACTTTGGAC
>NW_027186869.1:46445-51691 GCF_028583685.1 Petaurus breviceps papuanus | reverse complement strand
GAAAGAAAGAAAGAAAGAAAGAAAGAAAGAAAGAAAGAAAGAAAGAAAGAAAGAAAGAAAGAAAGAAAGAAAGAAAGAAAGAAAGAAAGAAAGAAAGAAAGAAAGAAAGAAAGAAAGAAAGAAAGAAAGAAAGAAAGAAAGAAAGAAAGAAAGAAAGAAAGAAAGAAAGAAAGAAAGAAAGAAAGAAAGAAAGAAAGAAAGAAAGAAAGAAAGAAAGAAAGAAAGAAAGAAAGAAAGAAAGAAAGAAAGAAAGAAAGAAAGAAAGAAAGATCCTCTCAAAAGACTGATTTATCCAGTTCAACTCTCTACATTTACCAAATGGATCCAATTGTCACTTTGCATCATGCTTTGCAGACACTCAACCTCCATTGTAGGACTGCAGGCTCTGTAAAGGAAGAAAGGTACAGAGATAACCTCCAGCTTGAGTCATACTCCTCCCTTCCCCCCAGCTCTCCCAAGGCCCCACAGCAAGCTGTGTCTCATGATGTCATTGGCCCTCCAACAGTGGCCAGTCAGCCACCATATCTTGTCGGCTCCCCCTCCGTTTTCCATGGCTATGGCCCTTGTTCAGGTCCTTATCACCTCTCACCTGGACTTTTGTAATAACCTCCTCATGGGGCTTCTCCATCTCCAAGCCACTGCCCAGGTGATTTTCTGAAAGCACCTTCCCTCCACAATAAACACCAGAAGTTCCCAATTACCTTCAGGATAAAATGGAAACTTCTCTGTTTAGCATATGGAAGCCCCTCCTAATGTGGGTCCAGAGGACCTCTCTGTGCTCACCATGCACCACTCCCCTCACTCATTCTCCAGGTCCAGTCAGAATGTCCTTCTTAGTCCCTAGGCAAAACATTCCATCTCCTCTCTCTTTGTGTCCGTGCACATGGCCCTGCATGATGACAGCCTCCCTCCTTAACTTTATCTCCTTGAAGCCCTCCCTAGCCCTTCCAAGCCTCAGTTTAACTGGTACCTTCACCCCAGGCCTTCCTGATCCACCCCCTTCCCCACGATTCTTCTCCTCCCCCAAATTCCTTTGCATTGGTTTTATCCATATGTTGTATTTACATATAAGTGACTCTGTTCCATCCTCCTGTAAAAGGTAAGTTTCTGGGGCAGGCCCTGTTTCATTTTTTTTACTTAGTTTCCCTAAGGCCCAGCAAAAGAGCAGGTGGTTGGTAAATACTCATGGAGTCTTGTTGGGAGCCAGGAGCTTCAAGAGGTGGTGGTAAGAAGGGGTAGTGTGCCAGGCATGTGGGACAGACTATGCCAAGATGGAAGCTGGGCTGTCCTGTGCAGAAAAGAGAAAGTCGATTAGATGGGCTGATGCCCCATCAAGAGCGGTAATATGAAAAGCAACCTGGTGGCAGACAGCAAAGGAACCCAAAGGCGCCCTCCAGATGAGGGGGCCCCATCAAGACACTGACAACAACTGAGGTTTCTTGAACAGGGGGAGTGCCATTGTTGGCCTGTAGTTTAGAAATGTCAATTTGGCATCTGAGCAGATTGTACTGGGTGGTTTGGAAAGGGGAGGAGCCAGAGGCCAGGAAACCAGTGAGGAGCCATTACAATGATCCAGCAAGAGGTGATGAGGCCCTGGACTGGAGTGGTTGTGATGCTGTTGGAGATGTGATGGGAAGAGGAGAGAATAAGCATTTATACAACACCTACTGTGTGCCAGGCCCTGTGCTAAGCCCTTTTTAATGTCTGTTATCTCATTTAATCTTCACAACAACCCTGTGAGACAGGTGCTTTTATTATCTTCATTTTACAGATGAGGAAACTGAGGCAAACAGGGTGAAGTGACCTGCACAGGGTCACCCAACTAATAAGTGTCTGAGGCCAGATTTGAACTCAGGACTTCCTGACTCCAGACCCAGCGTTCTACTTACTGCCTCAGAGGGTGGATGAAAAGTTGGGGAGGCAAAGTCAAGAAGACTTGGGTTGGAATGGATATGGGGAGGTGAGAGGGAAGAGGCCAGAATAACTATTAGGGTATGACCCCCAAGTAATGTAAACAATGCTGACCATGACGGGCTGGCCTTCTGGTTTAACTCCCCTTTCTGTGGCTGGTTTTCCAAATGCTCTCCTCATGCCCTGGCGAAGTATAAACAAGGTGGGCAGGACAATGGAGGAGGATGGGCTGGGAGGGAGAGAGAAGATGGCCCCAAGGAGGCCAGACAAGGGTCTGGGCTTCTCCATGTGGCCACAGTTCCTGTGCTGCTCCTTCTCAGAGGCAGAAACATCCTTGGGCCTGCATGATCCAGGATTGTGGTCACAACCATAGGGACGTGCCCCAGTGGAGATGGGGAGGCCACGTCCCCATCCCAGCTGTCAGCCAGCCCTGGGTTCATCGGGTGTTCTCTCTGCTTCCGCACAAAGAACAGCCCCTTCTCCATCTATTTCCTCAGCTTGGCCATTGCTGACTTCCTCTTCCTCTTCCTCTCATTTATTCTTGGGAGGCCTGAGCTGGCTCCCTGGTCTGAGACCATTTCTAAAATGCTTCAGTGTAAAATGTTTCACTTGCATGCTTGCTGGAGCCTCAGTTGCACGAGATTGTAACTAAAGTTGCAGGATATAAACTAAACCCACATAAACCCAGCAGTTCTAAAAGGGAGGGCCTGCCCAAGAGGAGACTCTGTTTTTCTGGGGGATACAAGGGCTAGGTAAGAAAAGATCACAGGAGGGAAAATCAGGCCAGGCCTTCTGTGGGATGTGGACCCTCAGATGAGCCAAGGGAGGAAGCCAGAGATACCAAGGGACAGAGGAAGGAGGGGGATCTCCCAGACACTGGACGCAGCCTGGGAAAAGATTCTGAGCTTGGAGAGGGAATGTCCAGTCTGGGGAAAAGCAGTTACAGGGCAAGTGTTGAATATTCCCTTAGATGTTCGGGGGAAGTTTCATGATAACTAGGGTTGAGAATCTGCTTTCAGGGATTGGGAGATTCATTCCTTTTATGGCAGAATTGTAGTTACTAAGATTGCATTAATGGATGGATGGATGGATGGATGGATGGATGGATGGATGGATGGATGGATGGATGGATGGATGGATGGATGGATGGATGGGTGGGTGGGTGGATGGATGGATGGATGGGTGTATGGATGGATGGATGAACGGACATTTATTCAGTGCTGACTGTACCAAGCCCAATGCTTGGCATTGGAAAAGGGAAATTAGAGGTCATTGAAACCCTGCCTCCTGCATCTCTCCTCCTTGACCATCCTCTTCTCCCCCTCTCTTGGCCCTCCTGAGAGTCCAGGGCTGGGCAGCTGGGCATTGGGCTCATGCCCTGATGCTTCTTCCAGCGTGGGTTTCAGGAACAAAGGACAGTTGAAGCAATTGCCTTCCTCCCTGCTTTGTGGTCAGCTAGGAGAGCTCCCCCTTGTCCATTTGGTTCCCTGAGGGCAGGAAACAGGAGGCTGAGAACTGGGCAGGGTCCATTAGGCTGCACTCGACTTCCTGGATTCCTGTAATCACCTAATGCAGGTGCTCTGCTGGGCCCCTAATGCAGAGACCCTCCTCTCCCCTCTTCCTCCTCCTCCTCCTTTGGGACAGAGTTTCTGGATGCCCTCTATTACACTGTCCATTTAACCCATTTCTCCACACTGGAAGGTAAAGCCCTTTTCCTATTTCACAGGATCAGTCACTCAATCAATACACACTTTATGAAGAGCTCACTATGGGCCACTCACTGTAATAAATTCTGGAGAAACAAAGAAAGACGAACCAGGTCCTTGCCCGGGGGGGGGGGGGTGCGGTGAATGGGCCCCACCTCCAGGGCTGCTCCACTGCTGAGCGATAGACCGTCCCTTGCTGGCCACACTGGGGTACTGGTCATCTCCAGGATGAAGAAGGTGAAGGTCCAAAGGTAAGAGACCCCCAAGGCTCTCTGACCCCCAAAGGAAGCTCCCTTTCCTTACTTGGCTGAGGACCAAGGAAGGTTCAGGTGAGAGATTGACGGCTTTCAGTGACTTTGGCATTTCTCTGCCGTCTCTCTATGTCCTGTAGCTCACACATCTACAGAGGCTCCCAGCTCTAGAAAGCTTTACGGATTCCAAGTGTTTTCCCTCGTTGGTGGTTTCAAAAGAGGCAAGAGCTGAGGTTCCAAACACATGGCCTAGGAACAGGATTAAAAGGTAATGGGGAAACATTTAATAAAATGAGTACAAATACGGTGGCCACTGTGGTATTAATATGTGCTTTTCTTAAGTCAGTCCGAGGTCACAGGGATCCTTGTGGATCATGTAATGGCCTTCTTTCTATTAGTGTCGGATACCACTGGGCTAGAGGGCCACGGGTCCTTCGTGGCATCAGACTGGCTGCCTCTGGAGGTCCTTCTGACTTTCATGTTCCATGAATTAAATTGAATAGAAACTGGCCTGGCGTCGTGCTCTGAGTGGTCAGAGTGTGCTTGGGGAGGGAGGTGGGCTATGGATGTCCAGGAATGTCCAGGAAACCTAGCTCCTGTATTTGGCCACCCTCAGTGCCAAGGAATCGAGCTGAATTCTTAGGGTGCTAACCAAGTGATCAAATTAATGTGTTTAAAAAGAGAGAGAGAGGAAAGGGGCAGCCGGGTGGCTCGGTGAATAGAACATCAGTCCTGGAGTCAGGAGGACCTGAGTTCAAATACGACTTCAGACACTTGACAAACACTTACTAGCTATGTGACCTTGGGCAAGTCACTTAACCCCAATTGTCTTGACTTCCCCCCTCAAAAAAATAGAAAAAAAATTAATTATGTGTTTTTGCAGCATGCCTGCCTCTAAGGAGCCTGGGAACTTTTTGTGAAAAACCCATGAATTCTCCCAGCAGACAGACCTAGGTGAATTGGTGAGAAGGGACATACAGAGTCCTTCCCACTGATAAAAAGGTAAACTGAGGGACAAAGAGGTATGTTGCTTAATAAATACTTGTTGCTTTGCCGCACTGTGAGAAGAGGACTGAAGTGTGTCCGGTGTCTGGAGTGGAATCAATAATAGATTTCAGGGGCAGAGTTCAAATCTCATCAAAAGAAAGGGAAGCTGGGATCTGAGACGAGCTGATTCTGACCCAGAGATGTACTTTGAGTAAACGAGTGGACAAGGGTAAAAAGTTAGGTTAGGGAAAGAGGACTAGAAGTCTCCCTCCATATAGATGACCCAGAGAATGAGGCAGCATCACCACTCCCCAGCCCAGCTCAGAGACTGGCCTCTTCCTCAAGAATTCTAAATCCAGAGTGTCTAAGCCGGACAGTGACTGTAGAACCT
>NW_027186869.1:35316-46345 GCF_028583685.1 Petaurus breviceps papuanus | reverse complement strand
GGGGGGGGGGGGGAGTGACTGGGAGTCTTCTAAGCAAATAAAAGAGAAATCAGTCCTTTTGTTGAGGTGGGTGAAGAGAGGGCGCCTCTCTTCTCTTTCCAAGGTCGTAAGATATTGGGGGAAGAAGACAAGTCAGAGAATGTGTGGTCGGAGTCCCTCTCCGCTAGGCCTCGATTTCCTCATTTGTGAAATAAGAAAATAAATCTATAAAATAGGTTTTCATCAATGCAGATCCAAAGGTCCTTCGTGCTCTTTCTGATTCTCTTATATTTTATATCCCCGGGTCCCTGTGTACTCTGTGACCAGTGGCCTTGTTACTAGTCTTCAAACAAGACCCTCCATCTCCAGACTCCAGGCATTTTCACCGTCTGTCCTCTGTGCCTGGAGTACTTTCTCTCCCTAGCTCCACCTTCGGGGTTCTCTGATTTTTGTCAAGTCCCAGTCAGTCAATAAACATTTATTAAACACCTACTATGTACCAAGCATTGTGCTAAGCCCTGAGGATACAAAGAATTTTTCTGGTGGGATTTTAGAAGGAACTTGAAGGAAGCTGAGGGGAGTCACAAGGTAGAGGGAGAGCATCCCAGGGGCATGGGGGACAGCCCGTGAACATGCCCAAGGTCTGAACACAGAGTGTCTTGTTTGAAGAACAGCAGGGAGGCTGGTGTCAAGGATCCAAGCAGATGTGGGTGTGTGGAAGGTGGGAGAAGACTGGAAATAAGGGAGGGGAAGGAGGCCGGCAGGCTATGAGGGCTTTAGATTAGGTTCTGGAGGTGATGGGGAATCATTGGAAGTCACTGAGCAGGGGAGGGACATGATGACCCTTGAGCTTGAGGAAGATGATTTTGACAGTCAAGCAGAGAGTAGGACAGAGTGAGAGACACTGGGGGTGACAAACCAATTAGAGAGCTAACTCATGGTCACTGAACTAGTTACATAAAATCTCATCTTTTCTTGATAAACCATTAGCTAACTGTATTTTATTTTATTTTTCCTATTTAATAGTATTTCCTTTTTTCCAATGATATGCAGATAGTTTTCAACATTCACTTTTACAAGATTTCGAGTTCCAATTTCTTTCTCCTTCCCCTCCCCTCTTCCCAAGATGGCATGCAATCTGATAAAGGCTGCACATGTACAATCATATGAAACATATTTCCACATTAGTCATGTTGTGAAAGAAGAATCAGAACAAAAGGGAAACACCACGGGAAAAAAAAAAGAGAGCAAAGAGTCTGCTTCCATCTGCACTCAGACTCCACAGTTCTTTCTCTGGGTGTGGGTGCATTTTCCATTGTGAGTCTTTTGGAGTTGTCTTGGATCATTGTATTGCTGAGAAGAGCTAAGTTGGTCATTGCACAATGTGGCTGTTACTGTGTACAGGGTTCTCCTGGTTCTGCTCCCCTCACTCAGCATCAGTTCATGCAGGTCTTTCCAGGTTTCTCTGAAGTCCACCTGCCCATCATTTCTCATAGCAATGCATAGACCACAGCTTGTTCAGCCATTCCCCAGTGGATATGCATCCCCTCCGTTTCCAGTTCTTTGCCACCACAAAAAGAGCTGCTGTAAATATTTCTGTACATGCGGGTCCTTCTCCTTTTTTAAGATCTCTTTGGGATACAGACCTAGTAGCTGGATCAAAGGTCATTTGGGCATATTTCCAAATGTTATCCAGAATGGTTGGAAGTGCCAGTGTTCCGATTTTCCCACATTTATCTCTCCAACATTTATCATTTTCCTGTTTTGTCATGTTAGACAATCTGATAGGTATAAGGTGGTACCTCAGAGTTGTTTCGATTTGCATTTCTCTAATTAGAGCATTTTTTCATATGACTATAGATAGTATTAATTTCTTCCTCTGAAAGCT
This sequence comes from Petaurus breviceps papuanus, assembly GCF_028583685.1. NCBI lineage: Eukaryota > Metazoa > Chordata > Mammalia > Diprotodontia > Petauridae > Petaurus > Petaurus breviceps. Next base: position 44,478 of record NW_027186869.1, on the reverse strand, counting down.
GCATGTGCATATCCTTTGACCACTTATCAATTGAGGAATGAGTTACATTCTTATAAATTGGACTCAGTTCTCTATATATTGGAGAAATAAGGCCTTTATAAAAACATTGGCTGTAAAAATAGTTTCCCAGTTTTTTGCTTCCCTTCTAATCTTGTTGCATTGGTTTTGTTTGGGCAAAAGCTTTTTAATTTAATTTAACATACTCAAAATTATCAATTTTGCATTTCATAATGTTCTCTATCTCTTGTTTGGTCATAAATTCTTTCATTCTCCATAGATCTGACAGGTAAACGGTTCCTTTCTCTCCTAATTTGCTTATGGTATCACCTTTGATGTCTAAACTACGAACCTATTTTGACTTTATCTTGGTACAGAGTATGAGATGTTGGACTATGCCTACTTCTTGTCATACTGTTTTCCAGTTTTCCCAGCAGTTTTTCTCAAATAGTGAGTTCTTATCCCAGAAGCTGGAGTCTTGGGATTTATCAAACAGTAGATTACCATAGTCATTGACAACTGTGTCCTGTTCCAGGGGTGGGGACCCAGCAGTCTCAAGGCCATGTGTGGCCCTCTAGGTCCTCAAGGGAGGCTGAGCCCAAACTTCACAGAACAGATCCCCTTTGTAAAAGGATTTGTTCTGTGAAACTTAGAGTCAGTCAAAAGGCCTGTGTGGCCTCAAGGCTGTAGTTTCCTCACCCTGGAGCCTGTTCTGCTGACCTTCCACTCTGTTTTTTAGCCACTACCAGACAGTTGGGTTTTTTTTAAATTTTTTGGTCTTTATTAATTTGTTTGTTTACTTTTAGTTTACAAGATTCAATAACACAATTCCTTGAGTTTCAAATTTTCCCTCCCTCCCCCCATGGCAGCATACAATCAAGTATAGGATCTGCAAATACTTTCCCATTAAGCATTAGTCAGGTTATAAAGAAGGATTGTATCAGATGGAATGAACAATGGGAAAGAGGAAACAAAACCAAACAAGAAAGCAAAAAAGGGCAGGTAGTTTGCTTCAATCTGGGCTCAAAGTCAGTTCTTTCTCTAGATGTAGACATCTCTCTCCATCATGAGTCTTTTGGGGTTGACTTATAACCATGCATTGCTGAGAAGACTCCAGTCTATCAAAGTTGTTCGTCACACATACGTTGTGTCTGTAATTGTGTACAAACTTCTCTTGGTTCTGCTCTTCTCACTCAGCATCAGTTCATATAAGCCTCTCCAGGTAAATACAAAGTCCATCTGCTCCTTGTTTCTTATAGCACAATAGTATCTCATGGCATGCATATACCACAACTTGTTCAGCCATTCCCCAATTGATGGGCACCCCCTTAATTTCCAATTCTTCGCCACCACAAAAAGTTGCTATAAATATTTTTGTACATATGGGTCTTCCTCCCACTACTATGATCTCTTTGGGATACAACCCTAGAAGTGGTATTGCTGGGTCAAAAGGTATGAAATTATTTATAGCCTTTTGGGTATAATTCCAGATTGCTCTTCAGAATGGATGGATTAGTTCACAACTCCACCAGCAATGCATTAGTATTCCAATTTGTCCACATCCTCTCCAGCATTTGTCATTTTCCTGTTTTGTCATCTTACCCAATCTGACTGGGGAGATGTGGTGCCTCAGAGTTATTTTGATTTGCATTTCTCTAATCAATAGTGAATTAGAGCATTTTTTCATATGCTTATAAATATCTTTAATATCTTCCTATGAAAACTGCCTGTTCATATCCTTTGACCATTTGTCAATTGGGGAATGACTTGTATTCTTATAGATTTGACTCAATTCTCTGTGTATTTTAGAAGTGAGTCCTTTATCAGAGACATAGGTTGTAAAAATTCTTTCCCAATTTTTCACTTCCCTCCTAATCTTGGTTACATTGGCTTTGTTAATACAGAAGCTTTTCAGTTTAATGTAATCAAAATTATCCATTTTGCATTTTATAATACTCTCTAATTCTTGTTTGGTCATAAAGTCTTCCCCTTTCCACAAATCTCACAGGTAAACTATTCCTTGCTTTCCCAGATTGCTTAGAGTATCAGCCTTTATACCTAGATCATGCACCCATTTAGACTTGATTTTGGTATATGGTGTTAGATAATGGTCTATGCCCAGTTTCTACCATACTATATTCCAGTTTTCCCAGAAGATTTTGTCAAATAGGGAGGTCTAGTTTTAATGATAAAATCTCATCTTTTCAGAGAAGCCTTTACCAATCCCACTTAATGCTAGCACCCTCCCTTGGTTGAATATTTCCTATTTATCCTGTATTAAACTTGCTTGTCCATAGCTGTTCACATGTTCTCTCCCTCAAGGGCACTTCCTGTCATTGACCTTTCTTTGTATCCCTAGGGCTTAGCTCAGAGTCTGGCACATAGTAGGTGCTTAAATATTTATTGACAATTGACAGCCCTATTTTATAAATAAGGAGACTAAGGCTTCAAGAAACTGACTCATCCAGAGTCACACAGAAAAGCAGAAATATTCTTCATTTAACAAAATAAAGGGTCCTTAATAAAGCAGAGATTTAAAATTAACTGGAAACAAAATAATCTAATCTTAAAGAATGGATGGGACAAGAAAGAATCAATAATTTCACTAAATATAATGACAGAAATGAGACAATACACCCAAACCGGCAGGATGCAGTACTTAGGAAAAAACGTAAATCACTCAAGGTTTACATCAATAAAGACAGAAAGAGCAGATAAACAGCTTGGGCATGCAAGTAAAAAACTAGAAAACCCACAAATTAAAACCTCCCAACCAAACACCAAAATAGAAATCCTAAAAATCACATGAGATGCTAATAAAATTAAAAGTAAAAAACCTCTGGACAAATAAATAAAACTAGTTGCTTACTTAAAAATAATTAAATGAACAAGCTATTGACTAATTGATTTTTTTAAAAAAGAAAGAAAAATCACAAGTTACTAGTCTCAAAAATGAAAAAGGTGAGTTCACACCAATAAAGGGAAAATGAAAACAATTATTAGATGCTACTTTGCCCAGCTATATGCAAGTAAAATTGATGGTCTAAGTGAAATAAATAGGTGAATATTTACAAAAACATGAATTGCTCAGATTAACAGAACAGGAAATACAATACTTAAATAATCCTATTGTAGAAAAATAAATTGAACACGCCATAAATGAATTCCTAATGAAAAAAAAAAACCCAGGACCAGATGGTTTTACCTGTGCCAAACATTTAAAGAACAATTAATTCGAATACTACCTAAACTGTTTGAAAAAATAGTAAAAAAAAATATTCTACCAAATTCCTTCTATGATACAAATATAGTCTTGATACCTAAACTAGGAAAAGTCAAAACAAAAAGAAAACTATTGAGTAATTTCCCTAATGAAAAATTTAAATAAAATACTATAAATATATATTATATATATAATAATATAATATATATAAATAAATAAAATAATAAATATAAAGGAAGAAGATTACAGCAGTATGTCACCAAGATCGCATATTGTGACCAGGCTAGGTTTATTGGTTCAATACTAGGAAAACCATAAGCATAATTGACCACATTAATAACAAAAACACCAAAATTCATGATTGTTTCAATAGATGCAGAAAAAAAACTTTAGAGAAAATATAATAAAATACCTTTTCTTGTTAAAAAAAAAAAACACAAAAGCATAGGAATAAATGGAGCTTTCCTTAAAATGAAATGTTTTGTTGTTTCTGGCAGGAATACCTGAGTGATTCGACATTGAAGGACTAAGCAAAGACAAAGGAAAAACAAAACTATCATTTTTTGCAGATGAAATGATAGCTTACTTAGAGAACCCTAAAGAATCAACTAAAAAACTAGTCGAAACAATGAGCCACTTTAGCAAAGTGGCAGGATATAAAATAAGTCCACAGAAACCATCAGCATTTCCATATACTACCAATAAATCCAGCAAGAAGAGATGGGAAGAGAGATGCCATTTAGAATAACTGCAGACAACGTAAAATACTTGAAAATCTACCTGCCAAGACAAACCCAGGGATTATATAAACACAATTATAACTTTCCTACAAATAAAGTCAGATCTAAATAATTAGAGAATAGTAATTGCTCATAAGTAGGCTGAGCCAGTGTAATAAAAATGACAATTCTACAAAATTAATTTACATATTCAGTTCCATGACAAATTACAAAAGAAAATTGTAGACCTAGAAAAAATAATAACAAAATTTGTCTGGAGGAACAAAAGATGAAGAATATCAAGGGAATTAATAAAGAAAAAAATATAAAGGAAGGTGGCCTAGCCATAAGAGATCTCAAACTGTATTACAAAGCACTTATCATCAAAATAATCTGGTACTGGCTAAGAAATAGAGTGGTGGATCAGTGGAAGAGATTAGGCACATAATACACAGTAGTAAAAGATAGTAATCTGGATCCAAGCTTGTGATATATGACTGTGATGGAAGACTATTGTGCTACAAGAAATGATGAGATTTCAGGAAGAAAAAAAAAACCTAGGAAGACTTGTATGAGCTCATGCAAAGTGAAGTGAGCAGAACCAGGAGAACATTGTACACAGTAACAGCAACATTGTTAACAATAACCCACTTGGCTACTCTGATCAATACAATGACCCACCACAATTCCAAAGAACTCATGATGGAACAGGCCATCCACCTAGCTCCCAACAGAGCGCTGGTGGACACAGATGACAAATTAAAACATATTTTCTTTCTTCCTTTCTTCTTCTTCTTCCTTTTTTCTTTCCTTCTTTTCTTTTCTTCCTTTCTTTTTCTTTCTTTCCTTTCTCTCTTTTTCTTCCTTCCTTTCTCTTTTTTTCCCTTCTTTTTTCCTTATTTGGACACAACTGATATAGGAATTTGTATATGATTACGCATACTTGTAATAGGTTTTTTTTTCTTGCCTTCTCAATGGGTAAGGGAGGGGGAAGGAAAGAACTTAGAACTGAAAAATAAAATAAAACTGAATTTTTAATAGTGCATTTGGCAGAGGCTCCAGGGCTCGTTGCCTTGACCAGTCTCCTAAGCCGTGGAGGCATGATTTGTTTATTTTTATTTTTCATTAGCAGGGCTCCTGCCTCTGCCTCATGGTCCACACTCCCAAGGTAACAATGATGGCTACTACACCAACAGTTACAAATTCCACTGAGGAAGGGAATGTGTCTTCTCTGGGAATAGACATCCTCATAGTGCTGGTGTGCCTGTGTGGCCTGGTAGGGAATGGGGCCGTCATCTGGTTTCTCAGGTTTGGAGTAAAGAAGAACCCCTATTCTGTTTACATTTTCAACTTGGCCATCGCTGACTTCTTCTTCCTTCTCTGCATGGCCCTGTCCAGTGTTCTCAACAGGCCTGAGTTTGGTCCCTGGTCCTGGCATGTTTCTGAGGTCTTGAGAAGAATCAGGTACCTCACATATGTGCTGGGGCTGAGCCTGCTGGCTGCTATCAGCACTCAGCGCTGTCTCTCTGTCTTCTTCCCCATCTGGTACCGATGTCACCGTCCCAAGAATCTCTCTGCCCTGGTGTGTGCAGTACTGTGGATGATGGCCATCCTGGAGAATCTGCTAGCCATCTATTTCTGTGTTGTGCAAAATAAAAATGGGAATTCATGTCCAAAAGTGGACTTGTTTTTTGTAGTTTTGATTTTTGGGGTCTTCACCCCCATCATGTGCGTATCCAGCTTGACCCTGTTCATTAAAATCCAGAGGGTCTCCCAAAAACGCCAGCCAGCAAGGCTCTACATCGTCATCCTGGTCACCACCCTGGTGTTTCTCATCTGCGCCCTGCCCCTTGCGGTACACTGGCTTATTGTGTACTGGCTCAGCCTGAGGGAGAGACCGAATGTTATTTTCTATCGTGTGGCTAAAATATTCTCTTGTGTGAACAGCACTGCCAACCCCATCATTTACTTCATGGTTGGGAGTCAGAGGAAGAAAAGGTTCCGTGAGCCCCTCAGGGTCGTGCTAGAGAGGGCTCTTTGGGATGAAGAGACGTCCCCCTCAGAGGTGAGATCAAATACTTGAGGGGGTCAGGGTGGAGGTAAGGATGCAACTGAGGTGCTCCCAAGGGTAACTGCCAAAGATAGGGAGCCTCGATCTGTCTGACAGCCCCAGCCTGTACCCAACTCAATCCTAAAGACATGTTCCTGGTCCTCAATCTGCCTGCCCCAACTCATCTGAGACTTTCCTGGATGCCAGAAGTACCGAACTACCAGAGGAGTGACGGGCACCTAGACCAGCTGGCCCAGATGCCAAGGAGCTGAGTCCTGCACAATGGAGCAAGTCATCTACCAGCCATGCTACTGCATTTCAGAGACACCTTGGGGCGGGGGGGCTGACTAATTTGTAGCTTTAACTAGGAGGCCTCTTTCACAGGGATACGGGGGAGAGTGTGCCCCAGGGAAATGTGTGTACCTCTGTTATTGATATATATGTGTATACATATTCTCAGTAAGTATCTTTGTAAAAGCTCATTGATGTTAACTGGTTAAAAGATACTGGGCACTAACCTCTGGCAATCGATATTGGGGAGAACGTGAGCTGAGGGGCTTGGGCCCCTGGTAGAGGTGCCCCAGCACCCTTTGAGGGAGATGCAGCCTTGCTTGGAGACCTAGCCCATCCCCTCCCTGGAAACCTCAGAGGACGTCTCCGTGCTTGGCCTCAGACCCCAGCTCTTGCTTTAAGCTAACGGTCTCTTGCTCCCATCAGAAACATTCATTCTGCTTGCATATTTTGGGACATATTCTAATCTGAATAACTTCTCCAATTTCTGTTTGCTGATTTGCTCCAATAAACATGTTTACTCAATAGTCACTCTTTGTGATGACCTTTTGTATAACCAGCACTTGATGGGAAGGGGCTGAACCAGCAAATGTAAGCTAAGGGCCAGTGACCCGAGAAGATGATTTTGCTTGGAACCTCAGTATTTAGAGCGAGTGGATTTGATTCTTGTCTAGTACCCCCATACTCCTGTGAGACACTGGCCTGCTCGGTCTCATGGCTTTTCTCATTGGAAGCAGCTGGAGTCAGGAAGATCTGAGTTCAAATGTGGCCTCAGATATTCACTAGCTGTGAGACCTTGGACGTGTCACTTAATTTCTGTCTGCCTCAGTTGCCCCATGTAAAATGGGTCTCATAATAACACCTACCTCCCAGGGTTGCTATGAGAATGAAACAAAAAGTGTAAAGCCCTTAGTGTAGGCCCTCATCCATAAAAAGCGCGATATCAGTCTTAGCTGCTACTACCATTATTTGCTCTTACATTTCATGAGTAAAACATGCTCCTTTCTGAGGGTCCACATCTTTAGCATTTTTCTCCAACTTCTGCTCACCACACCAGTGAGATGAAAGCGGAACTAAGCATACAAGAGGAAGAGAAATCCCCTAATGCTGGGGATTCTTCCACAGTGGCCTCTTACAGCACGTAGGGAAATGACTTTGGTCTCTGGTGGGCTATTCCTGAGGGAGAGGAGCTCTGGGAACTCCCACCACCCTAGATAAGTTCCACATGTGTCCCCAGGAATGGACTCTCACTCTTGTCCAAGGACAGGCTGAGCCAGCACCTGAAAAGCTCATCTTCATATGGCCTTGGGTGGGGTGAGGGGGATATGGATTTTTGAACCACAGAAAGTCTCCAAGGCTGTCTGCTGAGTCACAGCAGCACAGGAAAGAAGCAGCCACTTTCCACTGTGGGTATCGGTCCCTTTGACCTTCACCCAGACCATCTCTACCACGCTCTCACTTGGGTTCCTGGATTTCCTTAGTGTAGACATAGTGCTGCCCCACCCCCTTTGTTCTCTAGACAAAGGCACATCGGTCCAATGCCATCCAGCACCTGCTTCCCCCCAGATCTCAGGGACACCCGTGACATGAAAGCTCAGACTGGCCCCCAGGGCCCAAGCACAGCAGGACGAGGCCCCTCTAAAGTCATCAGAACCTGGGTTTTTTGCCAGTCCACCTTTGGGGTGAACTTTCTGTGTGACCTTGGGAAGTGCATTTCCTGTCTGTAAAACGAGGGGAAACAAGCCGCTGGCTCTGGCGGTCTGGCTCCGCTCTCTGACCAGACCGGCCCCGCGGATGTTGTGTGTGTGTGCTGGACTACTGGAATGAAGAAGGAAGCAGTGACGAGCAGCGAGGCCCTCGACGAGCATTTATTAGGCACCTCCTGTGTGCCCGGGCCTGTGAAAGAGCTTCACAGCAGCCCTGGGAGGCAGGTGCTTTGTCATCCCCATTTCAGAGGAGGAAACTGAGGCAAGCAAAAGGACAAGTGATCTGTCCAGGCTCACACACAGAGGAAGGTGTGAGGTTGGAAGTGAACTCAGGTCCTCCTGGCTCCATCACCTCTGAACTCTGCCGCGGAGGCCGAGGCTCCCAGCCTCTCTCTGAGCTCTCGGGGGCGCGGCTGCCCTGGCCTGTCCTGGGCAGGGTCTGGCAGAGCCAGGAGGACCCCTCTCCACGGCAGGCTTCTTCATGGGGATGCATTTCCCAGGCCTCACCCCCAAGACGGGGGAGCCCAGGATGACCCTGGTCAACCCAGGAGCCTCTGAGCACCCCCGATCACCTCACCCTGGGTGTGCCTCGTCTGGGCCCCACCCCACAGAGCCCCCTGGCTCTAGACCACAGCCCAGGCCTGCCTCGGGCCTGTTCTCAGCTAGGAGTCGGGGAGCGAGAAGCTGTGGCAGCCTCCTAGGAGGGCACCGGGGAGGCAAGATGGAGGAGCGGCCACCGCACAGGCACCCAAGTCCAAGGGTGCCGGGCAGAGGGAGGGTGAGGCTGGGGAGCTTACTCATTCACCAGGGGCTAGAACACAGCGGTCCACTGGCCTCCTCCCTTCTCCAATGATGAGTCAGTCAACAAACATTTAGGGGAAAAAGATCAAATCCAGGCCCAGAATTGGGACAGAGAGCTGGGTGTGACTCACCAGGGCTAGGAGGACTCCTTTTTAATGTAAGACACACACATACACACTCACACACACTCACACAATACACACACATGCACACACACTCATGCACACATACACACATTCTCATGCTTACACACTCACACATATACACTTATACACATGCACACATACACTCACATATACACACTCAAACACATGCACACACTCACATATATACACACACATTCTCCACACACAGACACATACTCACACTCACATA
>NW_027186869.1:0-25316 GCF_028583685.1 Petaurus breviceps papuanus | reverse complement strand
TCACTCTCACTCACACACATGCACACACTCACACACACTCACACACACACATGCACACACTCACATACACACACACTCACTCTCACTCACACACATGCACACACTCACACACACTCACACCACCACCACGGAAATAGGGGATGACCAAAAGCTTGCGGGGTGAATAGGATTTGTCCCAACCTGAAAGCGCCACACTCTCTCCTCTGTCCTATCCCTGCTCTCCCCGCTCCCCTTGCCCCCCCAGCTCTTCCTAGGCCACCCTCCCACCTACACACCTTTGCCCAGGCAGTCCCCAAGCCTGGCCTGCCCTCTCTCCTCTCTCCTGCCTCTTGGAATCTGCAGCCCCCTTACAAGCCCAGCCCAGGGGCGGCTCTCCCCATCCCCACTCTGCATTGTGTAGTACTCGGTGACTTAGGGGGCTATTTTCAGACATCACACATCGTATGAAGCTGGGTCTGCGGCCCTGCTGAGAAGGAGGAGGCTGAGCTGCCTCCGAAGGCCGGGAGGCCAGGGTGGCCAGAGGGCAGGTGGCCGTGGAACCTGCACTTGAAGGAGGGAGAGGATTCTGACGCCCCGGAGGGAGGAGGGCACCCCAAGCTGTGGGAGCCGGGACCCAGGGGTGGGGTAAAGGCAGCGGCTCGGTGGAGGCTCTGGGTCTGTGGGGAAGGGGGAGCCCCGGGAGTGAAGCAGGAAGGGGAGCCGGCCTAGGAGGGACTTGGGGGAGCCTCCCCTCCCGGCCCCCTCGGAGGGGCACATTTTGCCAGACTCCGAGCCTGCTCAGGAAGGGGGCCAGGCCCTCGCAGCCCGGGCTAGTACCAGAGTCCTAACTGGACCCTGGGCTGAGCGCACTGGGCTGAATTCCCTTCTCCCATATGTCAGCGGCTTAGACTGGCCTCTGGAGGAAGGGATGGAGATTTTCCTCACAAACCGTCTGCCCCGGCTCTGCCCCCGACCCCCTCCCCTCCAAGCCTTCTCCTCCGCCCCTTCCTCTTTCTGCCCCTCCCCATCTGAGGGGTCTCTGTGGCAGCACCCTCCAAGCACAGACCAGCCTGGTCTGGGGTCTCCCGCCTCCCCCGAGTTCCCCTCGCACAGTGCAGAGCACACGGAGCCCGGGTTCAAGGACCCTTGTTGACGGGCTAAACAAGGTATGGCTCTCTGCTCTGTCCAGAGAAACATTCATGAGAGGGACGCCCGCCCCAGCCGCTGACCACCACCCCAGAGGCTCACAGCTCTAAGACGAGCTTGGGGTTCAGGGGGCCGACCTGGCCCACATTAAGGAGGGCTCAGAATCAGAGTGGGGAGGAAGCCCCACCCGACAACCCACCGAGTCTTACATGGGACATCTTTCCCTTTACAGAAGAGGACAATGACCAGTTTAAGGTCATGTGTCTCCTGACCCTGAACAGTGCAGTGGGCAACTTCCCCCAGCCCATCTCTCACTCCCACATTCTGAAATCTAGCGCCCTGGCCAGAGGTCTCAATGCAGCATCTGAAAGCGCGCTGGAAGCTCTCTGCCCCTGGATAGGTGCCTCCTCTGGCCCTCAGTCTCCTGCTGTAAAAAGAGAATCCTTCTCATTCTAAACCCGATCCTGGTGTCTCCAGGGACGGGGAGCTCACTACCGGGCCTTTTCTCCCAGGGGGAGGGGCCTAAGAGGGCTCCCCGCACGTTAGTACTTGGGACACGCCACGGCAGGGAGCTCCCAGCAGCCCGGGCAGCTTTCCAAAGAAGCCGCTTCAATCCCAAATAAGGCCAGGGTTCTGTCCCGGCTCTTGGTCCATAATACAATTCCTTTTAAGTGCCCAAGGAGAATGCCGTCTGTAACTGGGGGATTCCAATTATAACTTTGGCCGCTTTCTCCTGGTTCAGGTCCAATTCCATAGACACGCACGCGAAGGAAAATAAGCAAACGGGGCTGAGAGGAGGGGAGCCGGGCTCTGGGCAGCTCTGGGAGCCGGGCTCCACTCCCCAGAAGCAAAGGCTGTTCCTAACGGCCCGGCCCGGCCCGGCCCGGCCGGGGCAGGGACTCTTCCCAGAGGGGCTCTGCCAAAAGGCACGTTTACCCCTTCAAGCTTCCCGCAGCTCCTTTCCCGGACGGTGACTAAGGCACCAACAGCAAAATTATCTGAAAAACAAAACAAAGAAAGGTCCCTGCCAAGTGAACCCCTTCAGGCTGGACACCTGCCCCCGTCTTGAAGGGATTTCGAAGGAGACGCTTGGGCTCCATTTTAAGAAACCTGGACAAATACGAAAACCCAAACATCCACAGAAATGATGATTACACAGATTAAACAGTGTAATGCAGGCAGCTGGGTGACTCGGGATAGTGTGCTAGATCTGGAGCCTGGAGAATCCGAGTTCAAATCCAGCCTCAGACACTCACTAGCTGTGTGACCCTGGGCAAGTCAGTTCACCCTGTTTGCCTCAGTCTCCTCTTCTGTAAAATGAGCTGGAGAAGGAAATGCCAAACCATGCCGGGATCTCTGTCAAGACAGCGTTGGTGTGCTACGGGCCACCAGCTCAGTGATAACTGGAGTTCTCATGGCACTTTATCCGAGCCTCCCAAGAACCCTGAGCAGCAGGAGGAGCCATTGTTATGCCCATTTCACAGATGAGGAGACTGAGGTTTAGAGGGATGAGATGCCACAAGAGGACAGCAAGGGCTGCCTTCTACCCACGACGCTGCCACCTCCCTCCCAGGGACTGGGTTGGTCTACACAGCCAGGGCCATAAGTCACTTATTCTTAATTAATTACTGAATAACAAAGGGATATTCACTTTGCAGAAACGGGAATAAGAGAAGAACAAGCGTTTCCCTACCACGGCTGGAGCCCTGGCCCCGCCCCGCCTCAGTCTCTGGGGAGAAGCCCAAACTCAGCTCGGTTTCCCTGTGGGCACGCGGGGCGTGGCTTGCAGAGGGTCCCCGTGCCCGCTGCTGCTGGGGGCATCAGTTCTGGGCTGGCTGCCAGCTGCTACACCAGGACACCCGGTGCCCTGATACACGTTGGCCTGACCTTCCAAAACCTGCAAGGCCGGAGGAGGCTCAGGCTCAAGGCCCATCTCACAAGGTCACCTGTTGGCCTCGTCGGCCAGGGCCCACAAGACCTCCCCTCACCACCCCGAAGTCTCCTTCCCTGGCCACCATTCCCTTAATGCAGCACCCGGCATACAGCAGGCATTCAATAAATGATTTATTGGCTTGTTGGCTATTGACGTATCATCTCCCTTCAATAGAAAGAAAATTCCTTGGGAGGACAGACAACCTTTGCTCTTGTATCCCAAGGGCTTGGCTTTAGAGCCAGTGATCAATACACCTTCATTCATGCTGGCCAGCTTCGCCAAAGTGCTTATTTTCCCAGAAGGCACGGGTCTCCAGACAGGAGAGGCCCAGCCCAGGAATGTGTCTGACATGCCAATAAGACCCCTGCAAAGGGCCTGGAGTGAAGCCTAGGGCTGCCCGAGGGGCAGACTCCCAGCAAACCTTTGCCTCAGTTCTCTGGCCTGAGCTCGGTCCTTGCTCCATCCATCATCATAGAAACAAACCGTGGTAAGCAGAAAAGGAAGATGGATGACCCCACCCCACCTGGGGCTTTTCTGTAGCTGGACCCCAGGCCACAAGCCGTGACCAGGCCTCCCTTTGCCTGCTGGACCTGGATGGAAGTTCCGTATTGGACCAAGGCTCTGGAGGAGGCTGATGACCAAATGGTCGTGTCTGGGGTGGGTCGGGCACAGCCTTCCTTAGGGACACCAAGTCGTTCCTTAGAGGTCACAGACTCCTCTGTAGAGGGCTTTTAGAGTAAATCCTAAACATATCCTGGCAACAGCCTCCCTGACATTTAGCCTCTGAAACTTCCAGTGACGGAACTCACTGCTTCACACGGTCCTCTATGTGAGTGATGAAGTTGCATTTAAAGCTCTGATTAAAGCCTCTCTGCTGGGACACCAGCTCCTCCCAGGAATTGGTCTTGGTCTTCCAAGCTTTCTCCCTACCTGACGGACTCTGCCTCTGGCCAGCCCCTCAGGACACCTCATCAGGGGGTGCAGGTGACCCGGCTTCTCCTGGCTTGTCCAAGGGAAGGTCCCTCCAGGTTGGACAGGCTTTGTGTGCAAGCCCAGGGAGGCGATGGATTGTGTCTGTCCATCACCCACTAGCAAGTCTTCCTAAGTTCTGAGAGGTCCAAGCCCACCTTGGCCACAGGGCCCAGACAAGCTGAGAAAAACTAGTGAGCAGCAAGCAAGCCGCAATCCGCATCAGCGGGGGGACTGCCCACAGACCCTGCACGGGATGATGTCTGTGGCTCCCGAAACTCTGAGGCCATTCAGGGTCACACAGCTCATAGTGACTGAGGCCACATCTGAACTCAGATCTTTCCGGTTCTGGGCACGGCAGCACAAGCTGTTTGAGATCTCCTGTATTCAGTGGCAACAGTGTGCCCCTCTTGGGAAAAAGAGGCTGAGGATACAGTCCCAATACTGGGGTTCGAATTCTAGCTATGCTACTTACACCTTGGACAAGTCACTCAAACCACTCTGGGTCTCCACTTACTCATCTATAAAATGAGGACAGGCCCATGCAAGGGTGAGACGTGCCTCCCAAGCAGGCTCCCCAGAGACGACAGGATTTTAGCTGGGGCTTGAAGGCAGGAACAGAGACAAGGAAGGAGAGCATTCCTCAGTAACACCCTCCCAACAAGGGACAGACAGAATCCCCAGTGCTGGAGACATCATCTTCCCCCTAATCTGGTTGCTTGGAGAAGGAAGCTGGACCTGGGAGGAAGGATTAGGCCCAGCCCAGCCTCTGAGGACAAAGATTGGCTTCTCTGCCCTGGAATTCCTGGGGCTTGGCCAGAGGAGGTCATTCGAATCCCGTCATCCAAACCATCGGTCACTCACAAGCATTCGCCAAGAGCCCGCTGTGTGCCGGGCAGAGGAGATCACCAGGACAGCACCCATGGAAAATACACAAAGAAATCAACATGCACCCTTGGCCTCAGGGCATCTTCAGGCCAGGGTGTGAATGATGCCCTGACAACGCCACTCCACGCCCGTATTTACCCTCAGACTCCGAAGCTATAAACCAATGAGCTTTAATAGAGGATTCTTTACCCCAACTAGTGGGAGGGGGGTGGTCTGAGTGAATAGGGCGGCCTTCCTCTAGCTCCCTGCCTTAGTTAGGTGAGGGGTGCCTGCAGGACGCCTCCGGGGCCCTGGAGACCCTACCTCAGAACCATCTCTCAAGGAGATGGCAGCCAAGGAAACGGGGGAGAAAAAAAGGCTGCCAACCATCCGCCAACTGGAGAATTCGCCAGATTCTGGAAGACCCAAGTGCGGTCTTCACCCCAGGGAGGCCGGCCCTCTCCAGCTTACGTTGGAGGAGTCAGTTTCCAGGCCAAATAAGGCCACCTGCTTCTCAGCCTCCCGAGCACCCTACCCGATTCCTTTTAAGCAGCCAGGTTAGAGCTTGAGCCCAAACCTCCCCCGCGGCAGCTCTGCACAGGAACTTGGCCCAGCTGCATCGGACTCAGAACAAAAGGAAATAGATGAGCACCGACCCCTGAAGGGTCGGGGGCTGTGGCCTTCAGCTGGCTTTCCCCTCCCTCCGCTTCCCCAGCCCAGCCAGCTTTTCTCAGCCTAGAGGCATCGGGGAAGAGGAGTATTTCTGATGGCTGAGCAAGCAGAAGGGCAGAGTCCCCCAGGGGCTCCAAAGTCTTGGCTGGAGGCTATCACAGGGCACCGACTCTCCCCCTCCTCTTCCTCCCTCCCTCCCTCTCTCTCTCTCCCTCCCTCTCTCTGTCCCTCCCTATCTCTCCCTCTCCCTCCCTCTCCTCTCTTATCTCTCCCTCCCTTCCTCTCTCTCCCTCCTTCCTTCCCTCTCTCCCTCCCTCCACCCTGTGCTGGGTGGAGAGCTTGGCTCACAGGGCACAGCTCCTAGCTCCAGATACAAGCTTCTACAACCAAACTAACCTGAATTGAGTGGATTCCACAAAGCCAAACCACTCTGCACTCCACTCCACGACAGACCCATTGCCCAGAAGCTCAGATTTGAGCAGACCAAGCGGCTGGTTCTCAGTGCCCGGTGATGAGCTGCACACACGGGACAGAATCAGGACCCAAGCTCGAAGGAGGCTTCCAGGGGCAACAGAATGAACCCCAAGCAGAGGGTTCCGCTACCTTGGGCAGGCACTTAGCCAAGCTGGGCCTTGATCTCTTCCTCTGGACTCTGAGTCCCTTCTAGCTCTGAATCTAGGGCCCCTTAACCTCCTCCATTCCTGCCTCCAGGCAACGTCCTCCAGCCAAATAAGGCTTCAGGGAGGATGCCCTGCCTTGCCGGTTCCCTTCACTGGAAGCTGGCATTAAAGCCCACCCAGCAGATGGGAGCCCATCCCCTCTGCAGGACTCTTGCTCACTCGCTCATCTAGTCATTCGACAAACACCAGTTAAACCCCAGTCTCACTATCTGAAGTTGCCCCACGGCCGATCACCAGAGGGTGATTCAGGGCCTGCGCAGGCCCCAGCACATTTAATGAAGCTTTCTGAAATGGGCATTGTGGACAGGGCCCAGGGCTGGAGGCTAGCAAAGAGGTGAAGCTTGGACTTGACATCACAGAACGTCTGTTGGGATGGGTCTGGACACGGCACCTGGTCCAACAAGGAGAAGGCAAAGGAAGACAAGGAAGCAGGAAGGATGCAGTGTCCTCAGGGTGCATGCCCCAGACAGTGAAGTCCCCCAGATGTTTCTGCTTGAAAATGGAAGTGTAACCCAGAAGACCACTGTCTACTGCCAGAGATTGGTAATCACTCAGAAGAGTTGAGCCTGACCATGCACACAGGGAAGACCAAGTGGATGAAGAATTCCAATACATACTTATTTGGGTGAAAGGAGAAAAGCAGGCTGGAGTGCTTTCAAGGAACTGTAAAGTTCCCTTAATGATCCCCAGTTTCCCATAAAAGCAAAGGCTCTTAATGCTAACACCCTAATGATGGCAGCAAGGCATGGGGTACTACAGTAGGCAAAGAATTAAAACAAGCAACAACCGGGAAGAACACATGGTGGGTGTGGGCAGACTAAACCATCTCCTTAAGGAGTGCTTCTGAAACACAAGGCTCAAAGACAACATCCAGCAATCGTGTGCCGGGAAGAGAGGAGGACGGGGCTCCTCTGGCACGGCCTTCAGGAGAAAGAGAGGCAGGAAAGCCTTCAGCACACTCAGCAGAACCACTGCAGCAAGCCAACGCGAGGATGGGCATGAGGTCACAGCCTGGGCAAGTATGCAGGGGTGGGCCGCAATCTGCACTGGGGGAGGAATGTCCAGAGTGAGCATCTGAGCTCTCCCAATGACGTTCCAGGATCTCAAGATTTAGGTCACCATCTCCAAAGTACTGAGGCTTGAAGAGACTTAGAGACACAGGCGGGCACAGTGAGGAAGGGGAATGGGGCTGTAACTAGGGTAGGGAGGGGAGCTGTGCCCCAGAGCATCAACATTCAGAGGCTACACTGAAATGCCCCCCTGCTCTGTGATCTCAGCAATTCAGAGCTCCCTCCAAGAGGCATATGGGAGCCCGTCCACCTCTGTCCATCCTGGGGTGACAGGGGAGGCCACCCCCCAGGCCTGAAGCCTTTCTCACCTTTCCCCACATCACAAGGGCACCAGAGGGGCATTTAGGCACCCTCCTGTTGTCTTGGCACATGATCCCTGATCACTGTGGCCTTCCCTGGTGCCCCTTGTTGATTATACGTTGCAGCCTGCATACACACACGTGGGCACACACATGCGCCTTTCTGCTGGCCTCTGAGAATTGTTAGTGGAGATTGACAGACACATCGATGCAGAACACCTGCATTTCAGACAGCCAAGCTGGGCAGTCATAGGAAGCTTGGGGCCAGCGAAGGGGCATTCCAGCTTCTGGAGAGCCATCTAGCCCCCACCCCGGTGGGTGAGGCCATCCGGAGACAGATGCTCTCAGACGTCCCAACTGCAGACAAGCAAGGAAAACGCCCGGCTCTCATCAGGCCATGCTCTCTAGTAACTGTCCAGGTCTTAACTGACTTGAAGCGTCATCCCACTGGCAAATTCGGGATCCCTGGCGATCGCAGAGCAGATCTGCTGGGAGCCTCACCCCAGATTTGATGTTCAATCCAAGGTCTGGAGAAGTGGTTGCTGCCTGCCCACTTGGCTTCACTGTGCTCACAACCTCAACTGGCATCATGGACCACGAAGAAGCAACATGAAAACACGCAGAAGGACAAAGCCTGGCATCCTTCTTCCAATGCTCCAATGGACAAAAAAGGCAAAAATGATGTAGGGGCACTCACAAAAACTGCCAGTGCCGGTTCTCCACCTGGAAACGCCCCTGGTCAAGCCAGGGAATGCCCGCCCTTGAGAAGGGAGGCCAATCTGGCTCTGACGAGATGATGACACAGGAAAGGGGGCCTCTCCGCACCTGCCTGGGCCACTGAGTTCAGTGACCGACCCAGTTACCCAGCCAGGAGGGGCCCGAGCGGGAGTGGACCCCAGACCTTCCTGGTTCTAAGACCGGCTCGCTAGCGCACCCAAGAGAAGGTTCTAGAACACAAAGCACTGGCTGGAAGCAGATAGTGGTCAAAGGTCCCCTCCCAGTCCCCCCCAGGCCCGCCCCACCTTGGCTATATCAAGCCAAACTGGTCAAGTGTTTCACAAAGATTTTATTCAGTTACTTTCACTCGGTGCATTTTCTCCTCCTTCACCTCCTGTGGAAACCCAAAGGCCCCAAAGGCCAGCCGGCCAGCCACAGTGGACACCCAGACCCAGACCCAGCCCACAGGTCAGCTGCACCCTGCCACCCCACGCTTACATGCCCCCAGTGCCCAGGGGCCCAGGCTGGGCCTGCTGCTCGGGGGGACCCAGGGAGGAGGGTGCTGGGCGTGGGAAGGCGGTCCTCTGGACACTGCTCTCACTTGTCCTTGTCCCTTTTTTTGCTTTTCCTCTGGCTACTCAGCTCCCCGAGCTTCTGATCCAGCCTCCTCTGGAGATGGCCTCTCTTCACGGGGTCTACAGACTTGTTCTTTGTCCCGCTGCCAGCGCAGAGAGCCCCTTCTCTGCTAATCCTCTGTCGGGCCTGAGCTCGCACCTTCTCGCCACATCCGTGGACCTGGGGAGACACAGCACTTGCCTGGGTACAGGACTCATGGCTGGTCCTGTCCACCCAGAGGCCCCTGAGCGTGCGAGCTGCCAGGACCTCACCTGCAAGGGTCCCTTCCGCCTCCCAAGAGCTCACACTCAGGCTGCCCTCCCTCCACCACCCTCATCATCGCCATCACACGCCTGCTCCGGGATGGCTGAACGTGCCCAGGAGCCGGCTCCCCTCCACCCTCTTCTCCCATCTCAACTGAGACCTCACGACTGCACATCAAAAAACTCCCTTCCTTCACTGACTGGCCCGTTCCCCGAGCAGCAGCTCCCAAACTTGTCTTTCGCCCCCAACGCCACCTCCACCCAGCTTGCTTCCTACCACAGTCGAAAAGGAGTTGTCTGTGGGGGGCTCCCACCTACAGGCCCAGAGACCCCCCACCCACTGTCCTGCCTCTGTGGAAGAAGGGGACCTTTCAGCCCAGGCAAGCTAGTGGGTCCTGACCCTCAGCCCTCCGTCAGCAACTCAGCCTGGCTCAGGCCCCGTCCCCTCAAGCTACTCTCTGGAATCTTGTTTCTCTGGCATTGCCAAGCAACTCCATCCAACCCCTCGGTAGGTCTGAAACCGCCCTCTCCAAGCTCGCCAACAGCACCTTCCCTGCTGGGGCCAATGGCTGTGCTTCCGTCTCCCTCCTGGCCCCCCTCTGTAGCCTCAGACACCACTGGCCATGGCCTCCGCCTGGACAAGCACACCTCCCTCGTCTGTCCATGCCAGCGGCTCTCTGTGGTCTTGCTCCCTCTGGCCCCACTCCAGCCTCCATCTCCCATTTCTCCCCATGCCCGTCTGTCTGTCTCCAGGGCTCCCATCAGGATCTTATCTCCATGGAGACAACTCCCTATCAAGCCTGCTCAGTGTCTCCTAAGAGATGCTGTGCCCTCAAACTCATCTCAGCCACGACAGACCCGACCCACTTCTCCCTCCTCCCCCCGTCCCCGCCTGCCTGGTCAGGCTGATCCAGGCTATCTTTGACATGGGGACCTCACTACCTCTCAGCCCAGATGAGTGTAAGGGCCTCCCACCTGGTCTCTGGTCACTGCTGGGAGAACAGAAAGACAAGATGGTTCCCAGAGCCACACTCAGGTCCCCCCAATGCATAGCTCAACTGTCCACCACCTTCTAACACCATCAGGACCAAAGCAAACCCCTCTAACACATTCAACTAACACCTCTCCTACCATCCACTCAATAGGCATTTATTAAGCACCTGCTGGGTACAGAGCAGTGTCCTAGGCACTGGGCATAAGCAGAAAACCAAAGTCATCCCTGTCCTCAGGGCACTTGGGGTCCATAGCACAGCACAAGGGCTGCCACGCAGGGGCCTCCACGCCCTTGGAGCGCCCAGCCATGCCAGGGGCCCCAGGAGCTGGACCTTCTCCTGTCCTGGGCCTGCCTGTGGCCATTTCCTGCATGTCCTCTCTCTGCCGCTGGTGGAGCCAACGGGGGTTGGAGCTGCCTTGGCTATTCCTCCCCAACGAGGAGGGGGCTTCTCTGCGCAGCCCTGGGAGCCAGGTAACCAGGCCCACTATCACCATTTAGACCACAACCAAGCAAGAGCACGAAGGCCTGCAGAGGTCGGAGCCAGGCAGAGGGCATAGCGTTTCGTGCCAGGATGTGACACTGCCCTCAAGCTGATCTTCTTGGGGTCTCAGCCGTGCTCCCAAGAGCTCAGACAGCTGGAGAAGCGACATCCAACAAACAGATGGGTCACAGAAGACCCTCAAACCTCTCAAAATAGTCTGCAAACCCTTTCCCATCTAACGAGGAGCATTCATCACCCCACTCCAGATCTATAATGGAATGGCCACCAAGGACAGCAGCAGAAAGCAGCTGCCCCTAAAACACCTTCACCTGGGGGTGCCCAGTCTGGCACCATCACAGAGCTCTGCCCCCCAGACTCCTTAACGCTGTTCCTGGCCAGTCTCTTTATTCAAGGTCTCCTGGCATCTGAGGCAAGGGAGCTTCTAGGCTTCCCCACTGCCCCAGAGAAGCGAGGACAGAAACTGACAGAGGCCACCCACTATGTGCTGGCAATCAGCAGTGTCCAAGTGGGCCCGCTCATGTGGGGGTCTGAAGGGAGGGAGAGGCCACCAGTTCCCCAGTCAGCCTGCAGGACAGCTGTCATTGACCTGGCCCCCTCTGAACCAGCCCCTTGCTGCCTAAGTCCTCAGCATACTATGAAAAAAGTAGGATTTTTCTAGGTTTTTGGTGCCCACATGGGAATTTTAAGACACCAAAGCAAAGCAGTCCATTTCAGGCACAAGGGCATAACAGGTGCCACCTCCCTCTCTGCACAAGGGGTTTGTCCAAGGCCAGGCTGTGAGCTGGTCCCCCATGTCTGGCACAGGTCACCCTCCCAGGATCAGCACAAACACCAGCCATGGTCAAACACTCCCCAAAGCTGACGCTCCTGCCACCAACCCCGGGGCCAGGCCTCTACCTCAGGGATGTGGTGGCTGAGGCAGAAGCGCTGGGCGCAGTGTGGACACAGTTGACCTACGGTCACCACGCTGGTTCTGCACCCAGGGAATCCACAAGTGTTATCAGCTTTGATGGCAGCAGAGACCAAAGCATCGAAGTCTTCCTCAGCTGCGTGATTCTCTCCCGTGTGGCCTGGGGGAAACACGAGGGACAGTGAGATTGGAAGGGGACCAGAAGCCAGCCCAAGCTTCCCCTGCTCAGGCCCTGGTTCAGAGGAATGAAGACGGCCCATAAGGAAACGCACCTGCCTCTCTCGCGGTGAGGGGCGGGTAGCCGGCCATCAATGCACAGGGACTGGCCGTGCACCGCCCCCCTCCCGCCCCCGTGCAGTTCCTTTGTTACAAGAGGATTCTGGGTTTGGTGAAAAGTCCAGAAATGACAGTGATGTCAAGAGGAAGGGCACCAAGGATGCCCTTTAATGAAAGCCACAGCCATAAGCTTCCCAGCTGTTGCTATGCCAAAGGCCTGCTCTGGCAAGGCCTCCTATGGGCACAGAGGACCTTGGCTTCTGGCTCTGGGAAGGTCCCGGCCGCACAGGCTCAGAGACTCCCACCCCTATGTCAGCCTCAGTCCCACATCTGTTGGCTAAGCCAGAGAGGCCACAATCTGCACCAAAGGAGTGAGTCCCCACAATGACAAAGCCTCTTCTCTCTAAGGTGCCAAAGTCTCACATGGTCCCCAGTTGCACCCTGGGCATCTACTCGGGTTGCAAACAGGCAGGTCTTAGTTCTCCTTCACCCCACACTGATTTATAAAGGACCGACCGCTAGTCAGAAGCCCTGGTGGCCAGCCCCATGAAGGCAGCCACTTCCAGTGACATTGCCCACTACCAAGGGCCCAGGCGGACAGAGGACTAGAGTCCAGGTGGCACCAAGACCTGGCTTGGGCTGTCCAGCCCCGGCCTAGCCCCAGACTCGTTGTCTACTTCTGAAGCCAAGCTGCCTCTGCTCTGCCCCCAGTCAAAGGACTCGATGATACTGGAATGATACTGTGAGCAAGCAGACCTTTTCTTGAAGGACCGAGTAGGGCTGGGGGGCAGTCTTGGGGGCAAATGGCCAACATGGGGGCTGCCTCTTGGGTCGCCCAGGGCAGAAAGGTCTCTTAAGGGAGAAGGGACTGGGGGAGGGGGGGTTCCACCCAGAATCCCCCCAAGTCTCACAGGGCAGGGAGGCTCGCGATCTCTTCTCATCTCCTCTCTGGGAGCAAATGGTCACCTGTGAGACTGACTCTGATTCTGGAAAGAACCAAGAGACAGCTGGGCCTAAGCCTGCTGGTCTAGCCGGAGAGCCACCGCTTTCATTCTGAAAGAACAGGGGCCCCTGCCCCCTGCCTCTCCAACCACTGATCTCAGTTGAAACAGACGCTCCAGAGGTGTGACCCCCATTCCTTTTTGGTCTGACCTTGCCAACACCACCCAATCTGGTGCCCATGACCGCAGGCCCACCAGCACTGCCCGGTTCTGAGGCTGGGAGCAGGAGTTCACAGAGTGCTCAGCGGACCCTCGCTCATTTGACAGTGATTGATCCGACACCCCCTCATGGTGCCTGCCCTGATGGCCCAGGGTGGGCAGAGGAGGAGGGTCTGTGAGGAGAGCCCTGGACCTGGCAGGAAGTCAGTAAGGGAGCTTATCTACGGGGTGCCTGTCTCGATGGAGCAGCTCCCCACCCCACCCCTGGCAAGGGCCATTGGTTTTGCTTAACTTGCCTGTCTTTTTCATGGCCCCCCAGTTACAGGGGGCAAACAGGGATGTGAAAACAAAAGGTGTCAATCAAAAGCCTTTAGAAAGGGGGGGTCCCCTGCTCAGCAGCGCCCCCCGGAGCCCGCCCTCTGCTTCCCTCAGATGTACAGACCACCCTGGGAGATGATGCCCATAAACTGAGGCTCACCTTCGAGCAGCTTCTAAGTGGCCTCCATCCCTTTCCAGCACCAGGACACCAGCCACAACCCTGTGGCCCCCACAGACTCCTGCCCCCAGACCCCTATCCCTCCTCCTCAGGAAGCCCACTGACCTGCAATGGACTTGCGCGCCTCGCTCCCAGGAGGGCAGGGAGTGTCTGAGCACAGGCCAGCGCAGGCACACGTCACAGACGTGGCCTCTGGACACAGACCTCCTCCTGGTCTGGGTGTGTCTACACATGTGTATGCGTGCACGTGTCCACACGTGTCTGTGTGTCTCAGGGTGCTGACGTGGAGCCCCCTGGGACGTGGTCTCATCTGAGCCGCAGTCCCCTCCCCTGGGGGACAAGGGCACTGGGCTTGAGGACCTCGCGGGCCCCGTCCTCCATGAAATGCTCTAACTCAATGACCCAGGACTCCAAGAACAAGTGGGGGGCAGCAGCTGAGCTGGGTGCTCACCCACAGGGAGGGGCAGCGGCAATGGCGCACGGAGCCGCCTCTCTGGGCCTCAGTTTCCCATCAGAAGCCCATCCTCAGAGACAGACCTTCGCCATTAATGGCATGAACCTGGTCAGACGAATTCCACTGAATTCCCAATGCCCTGCCCCAGGCAGAAGACTCCCCAAAGCTGGGCTCCCTCACTTGTCTCAAGCGGCAAGGGAGAGCGGCTAAAAATGGGGCCATGGCTTGGAAAGGCCAAGCCTGGGGCCCTAACCAGGCCTGCCCTGGGGGCAGCCACTCCTTGTTAGGCAGGTGCGAAGGACCAAACCCCGGCTGTGCCTGGACAACACACGGCCCACACAAGGAACCTTCCAGGGCAATCCTGGCCATCCCCAGAAACCAAAGGGGATGAACTCCCCCTTCTCTCTGGTAGCTCCAAGGCCTCACCTCTCCTCTCCTTTCCCTTCTTCCTTCCTGACACTGTTGGTGCCCTGGAACCAGCAGCATCTCGGCGCTCTCTGGCCGGTCGGTTGGGCCCGGCTTTCCCCGTCTGTCCTCCTCGGTTCAGGGCTTTCTGATTCAGACCGTCTCCAG
Source organism: Petaurus breviceps papuanus (assembly GCF_028583685.1). Taxonomy (NCBI): domain Eukaryota; kingdom Metazoa; phylum Chordata; class Mammalia; order Diprotodontia; family Petauridae; genus Petaurus; species Petaurus breviceps. The sequence continues at coordinate 10,741 of NW_027186869.1, read as the reverse complement.
GGTGGCTGGGGGTGCCCTGCTCACCCAGGGCCGGGTCTGGTGTTTCCAGACTCAGGAACCCAGGCTGGGGCTCCTGCCGCTCACTCTCTATCCCTGTGGAAGGTGTCGTGATGGTGGCAGGTGTGGGTGTGGCAGCGGCCATGGCAGCCACCCCCTTTTTATGCACAGAGATGTATCTCTCCTTCCCTTCACCAACGCTTTCATGCTTTAGCCCATGTTCCTCAGCCAGCTGGTGGACCAGCATCCTGTCATGGGCATTCAGGGATGCAGGGAACTCTAGAACAGTCTCACTGCTCTCCAGGAAGTCCACGATCGCAGTCCTGAAGGGGTTCCCAGCTCCCTCAGGCCGGCCCCCACCACTGACCCCAAGGCCCTCCGGTGCTGGGCGTGGGGGCCTGCTTCTGCCAGACTTGTGGGCCCTTCGGCCCTTCCGGCTCTCCTGGCGTGGTCTGGGGCCGGGCTGAGTGGGGTCCCCGGGTGTCCTGCCCACCTGGCTGGAACCCTGAGAGCCTTCATGGGAGTAGTTGTCGGGGATGATGTCATCGAGGTACTCAAAGGCTGTGCGGACTTCGCCTCTCATAGTGAAATAATCCACCAGCTTCTTCAAGAAGGCATCATTGCTGATGGTTCGGGAATCGCAGACAATGGTGACGTGGCGCCGGGCACGAGTGACCGCCACATTGATCCTTCGGTCCTCTGCCAGAAAACCGACCTCACCTGAAAACAGAAGCAGAGGGAGATGAACAGGAAGTGACCCAGGGAGTCTCCCTGTGCCCTTTCTGGTGCCCCCTTCTGCACGGCACTGTCCCCTCCAGGCTCCCTGGCGTGAAGCCAGGTGTTCCAGGCCTGGGGGCCAACCACCTCCTCCCTTGGGCCTCCCCCAGTCCCCAGTCTATAACTGTCGGGCACGGCCCGAGCATTGCTGCCTGCCACAGCTGGACAGGAAGCCAGGAAGAAGGTACTGGCTGGCCACAGGACACACAAGCAGGTCCTTCCTCAATCTCAAATCTCCCGGCGAGACAGTCACCCCCACAAATCTGTCCCGAGTGAGAGCTTCCCCACGTCAGGACGATGCACCCACAAGAGACAACGGCCTGGATTCTGGCTGTCCTGCGTCAGGGAGCCTGCAGGCTCCTTCCAGCCTATCAGGACAAGCTGAGCCAAAAGAACAGACTCCTGCCCCCTCGGAGGGCAGGCCGGGGACCCACAAGGATGCTCTAACTCATCCAATTCAGATGCCGGGGTGCCTGTACCCCCGTTAGCCTCCATTCCCCACAGCAGCCTCTCTGGGGAAGGCTGTGCACGCCTAGGCAGAGCAAGCCTTGTGCCACTGCACTTCGTCTGCTCAGAGGTCGGGCCCTGGTCCACCCTGCGCCTTAGGAACGGGGTCCTACCCAGTGAGGGGGGTGGGGGCAGGCCCCAAGTCCAACACCCTAAAACAAGCTGGGCGCCCTCTCCACACCATCTGCGAGGACCGTGACCGTGTCCTCGGGGGCAGCCTGTTCCACAAACATGCTCCTGGACAAGGGCGGAGGCAGGGCCTGGGGAGCCGCCTTAATTCTCCGCCACCAGCCGCTGCCTGGAGCCAGTATGAAGGGAAGTAGAAAACGGGTGCTGGCTCTGCTCTCTCTCATCTCAGACCTGCCTTATTTTATTCCCATCCCACCGTGGCCAGGCCTCTCCCATGCAGAGCCCTTCCTGGCTGCCACCCCCAAAGCGTCTGGAGTAGGTCCTCGTACCCTTCCGGTTGGACCGCACAAAGGACAGGATGACCGCCTCCTTCTCTCGTCCTTGAAAGCCGTCTACAGATTTGATCTCCAATTGAGGGTATTTAGGGGAAAGCTGCTGCCTGAGTAGGTCCACCTGAACCATGGAGACCCCAAGTCAGGCCACACCAGCACAAGAGGCAGCGGCCACCATGCCCTCTGCCCCAGGGCCAGTGTGGGGGTGGGGGCTTGGGCTCCGGGCAGGATTCCTGCAGGAAGCCATCCTTCTAAGGCCACGCCTCAGTCCGCTGCACCACCTACACAGGGCAGGCCCTTAGGAAGCCCCTCTGCCACCCACTCATCTGCTCACGGAGGCCGACCAAGGAGGCTCTGGCATCTGTCTCACCTGCAGGTTGTAGGGAGCAATGACGGCGACATCAGAGACTTGGACTCCAGCGTCCACCAAGGCCTGGACATGCAAACCGACAATCCGGACCTCGCCTGGTGACAAAACACAAGGGGACGGGATGGCAAGACCCTCAGACCCTGAAAAGCAGTGTGGGAGACTCCAGGAAACTGGCCCCAGAAAAAGGGAGGCCGGACCAGGGACCAAAGCCAGCCCAGCCAGGCCCTCCCCTGCCCCCGGCTGGCGCCTACTCCTCTGTCCTGGCACAGCAGCACACCAAGGCCACCTGTCTGTCAGCTCTCACTCTCTCCTCTGTCCTGGCACAGGAGCACGCCAAGGCCTTCTGTCTGTCTGTCTGTCAGCTCTCACTCTCTCTCCTCTGTCCTTGTACAGAGCACGCCAAGGCCTTCTGTCTGTCTGTCTGTCAGCTCTTGCTCTCTCCTCTATCCTGGCACAGGAGCACGCCAAGGCCACCTATCTGTATGTCTGTCTGTCTGCTCTCACTCTCTCCTTTGTCCTGGCATAGGAGCACGCCAAGGCCACCTGTCTGTCTGTCAGTTCTCACTCTCTCCTCTGTCCTGGCACAGGAGCACGGTGAGGCCACCTGTCTGTTTTTGTCTGTCAGCTCTCGCTCTCAGCACAACTGCCGCCTGCCCCTCCCACCCCGAGCTTCTCCAGTTAGACAAGTCCTTGGTCTAAATTACACATATAAATTTTAAAGCCATTTAATTTGTAATTTCAAAAAAAATACAAGATGGTGATTATTGACTTGGTGCCGCTACATGCAACACATTCACCAAGTATTTTTTTTTTAATTTTTTTATGCAAGGGCCCACTGAGGCAAGAGCATGGCCGGGGTCACTGCATTCAGCACTGAGGGGGTTTCCCTCATCAGGCAGCATTTCAGACACACATACCGTGGGGGGGCACAGACAAGGCCATTAGTTCAGAACGGAACCCCAGACTAGTGACATGAAGTGGGAGAAAGGCACACTTGGGGACATTTTGTGCGGACAGGCCCGGAAGACCCTGGGCACTGGAGAGAATCCAAGCTGTGAACGACTCAGATCCAAGACAATCCCAAAGGCCTAATGATGAAGCCTGCCATCCGCTTCCACAGAAAGAACTGATATTGCCTGAACACAGATGGCAGCAAGCTACTTTTCACCTTCTTTCTTTCGTTTTTTCACTCCTATTTGAGCCTTCCTTCCAAAATGACAAAAATGGAAATGTTTTATGTAACTGTACGCAACTGTACGTAACCCTATTGTCTTGGGGCAGGGAAGGGAGGGAGGAATAGAATTTGGAACTCAAAACTTTGCCTGTGACGAGGCCGAGGCCCAGCCCCAGGGACCGCACACTCAAGGGGGAAGGGACCAAAGAGTGAATAATGGAGGAGTCTAAGGTGGGGAGAGGGGGCTGAAATCACCCAAGATCTCAGCAGGAAAAAAATGTCATTAAAAATTTGGAGTGTAAACAACAAACCAAGAGGGGAGACACTGAAAGTGTAAAGGCTGTGGCCTCGGCCTCAGGCGGGCAAGGACCAAGGATGACGTGGGCAGCACCACCTGTGCCTGGCAGAGGGGAGGGGCACTGGGGGCAGTGCCAGACCTTTTAAAGATGCTGGCTGGCTTTCCTAAAAGCTTCTTTTCCCCTGTTTGGAGGGATGGCTTTCAGGGAGGGGGAGGGAGCAGAGGCACCAGAAAGGCCGCATGAAGAGGGACGTGCCCACACACACCTGGGTTCCCCCTGGACTGTTCCTCCTCGTCCTCAAGCTCCAGCAGGCCACAGCCAGCAGTGTCGATGAGCAGCAGGGGGATGCCCGTCTCTTCGGTGGCAGTGACCCCCGGCAGGTCCCTGGGACAGCAGGCGGATGTTAGTTACAAGCCAAGCACCAGCAAAGCCACACCCAAGACCAGGGCGCCAAACGCAGACAGACCTGAGGACCCCTGGGGGGGCAGGTTCCCTCAGCCCCAGAACAGGACAGGAGCCACGCTTGGCCGCATCTGCATTTAAACTATTTCCCACGTTCACCTGGCTCAGGCCGCACTCAGAGGCATCATGGGCTGCGTGTGACCGCCACCACAGCCTGAGCTGGACTGCTTGTCCCAACCCACCCAAAATGGAGGTGGCACCAAGGAGGAAGGAGCAGACCGGGAGAGAGGAGGCCCAAGCCTGCACCACAAACCACAGGCAGCCTCGGTTTTCCCATCTGTGTGGGCATCTAAAGACAATCCCCTTCTCAAACAGTTGTTTTGAGAAGAGGGAAATTATAGCTAAAACACCATTACATCATCCAAATGATTAAGTGCTGAGTAAAGCACTTGAACTTGGCCTGCTAGGAAGAGGACATGTCCCAGGCTGCCTGTCCCGGGGAGTCTCCAGCCCAAGCCGCCTGTCCTGCCCTAGAACTGGCTTACTTCAGAAGATGGCTGGCCACTGAGGGGTGGGCAGTGAGCTGTCCGTGGTACAGCTGCTCGGACGCCCACTCCATGATGGCCTGGTGCATGCGGTACTGGACCGTCAGCATCCTCACGACCCTCTGCCCGTGGGTCTCAATCAGGCGCTCCATCAAGGTGAGGGACAGACCCTCTTTGGCAGCTCTGCATCAGAGAGAGGAAGCCCCTGTGAAGCCAGGCTTGGGAAGGGCCAGGAAGCAGCGACACAGGCTCAGCACCCCTAAATGAGATGCAGGGACCCCCCAGGACTTGACAATTCAAATGAACTCAATAAACATTTCCTAAGCACCTACTGTGAGCAAAGCACGCTGCTACTGGGAGGTGAGGGGCGGTACAAAATCTTGCTAAGACCAAGCCCCCGTCCTCATAAAGCTCAGGAACACACAAAGGCCCGCACACACAGAACATGCCATCGAGGCCTTAAAGACAGCCAAGCAAAGTGCTCTGGCTGTGAGGGAGGATGGAGCACGGCTAAGGGGGGGGGTCAGGGAAGACCCCAGAGCTCGCACCCTCCAGCCACCCTCTGGCATTCTCCTCGGCGATTGTCAGCACGACCAGTGGGTCTGGTGGTCAGTTCTGAGACGCCCCCCTCATCTCTGGTCTAGCCAGGCCCCCCATGCCAGGCTGGCCTCCTGGATACTTCCCCTCTCTGCACCCAGAGCCAGCACACGAAGGACACCCACCCCACACCCACCAGCCTGGGCCCCTCCACCCAAGCTCCCAGGAGAAGAGGGTCTTACTGGTGGGACACGATGGTGGGGGGCAGCTGCTGGTGGTCTCCAGCCAGGATACACTTTCTGGTCTTCAGCAGAGGGATCCAACAGCTGGCCTCCAAGGCCTGGGCACACTCATCAATCACCACCACATCAAAGTAATCATCAGGAAGCAGTTTCAATGGGCCATCAGGGGAAGCGCCTGATTCAGATATGTCCCCTCAGCCTCTGAGGAAGTTCTGGGACCTCCAGACACCTGGCCTGGCCTCAGCGCGAGGGGCAAACTCAAGAGAATGGCGGCTTCCTGGGACAAGGATCTGGAAGGCCTCCAGGGAGGGCCCCCTGGGTTTGCAGCCTGCCGCCCGCCTCCCGCCTCAGCTGCCCCAGCAGATTCCCTGGCCCTGTGGGCGCCTGCCTCAGGTCTCACCCGTGTTTGTGGCCAGGATGACGTTGGCCCAAGAGAGGCTCCCGAGCATGGCAGCTTCTTCCCTCTCCCTCAGCTCTTTCCTCAGCAGCTTCAGCTCACTGCGGCCATAGTTACCATCTCTCTTCTCCATGGTCTTCTTGCTTTTTACCTGCTAATGGGAAGACACCTAGTTCTCCTTGGGGCTACGGAGAGACAGCGACAGACTTACTCAGCTTCACTCACAAATGGCCTCAAGCTCACCACGGGGCGGTGTTCCCTCCACATGTACAAACTGCCACCCTTCGGCTCTGTGAGGGGCCCGTGGCCTTCCTCACTTCCTCCTGACATCCAGAGGATGATTATGGAGGACCTGCTGCCTATCTGTCCTTCCCTCTCTCCCCATCTTTTCTTTGATGGTGTCCCTTACTCAGGACCTGCTCTGTGATGTCCCCCACCCCACCCTGCAGCTCGGGAACAACAGGAATCACAGCAGACTTCACAGAGCCCTTTGTGGGGTCTGTCACCCCACTAAATCCTCACGTCGACCCCAGAGGGACAGGTCCTCTCCAGAGCCCCGGTTTACAGAGGAGCTCCCAGCTCCCTCTCACCTCAATGATCCTGGCTTTGAAAGCCCCTCAGAACACACCTGCCTCCACCTGAGACCCTCCCACCGTGCCCCAGCCTCCAGGCTGCTGCTCCCCTACACTCCCATCTCCAGACTCCGGGCACTTGTACTGGTGGGCCCCTACTCCCGAACACTCCTCCCTCCTCCTCGGCCCTCCTGGCTTCCTTCGAGTCCCAATTCAAACCCCTCCTTCCACGGGCAGACTCTGCCCACCCCCTTAGCTGTCCCCTGTATTGTCTCCACTGTCTCCTGCCTAAAGTCCGCTGGCACAAAGCTGCTTGCATGCTGTCTCCCTCATGAGACCAAGAGCTCCAAAGGCATCCCGAGCGAGGGCTTAGCTCAGTGCCAGGCACAGAACAGGCATGAGACGTTCACTGACTAAGCAAAGGTGCGGGAACTTGCTCAGTCACCTAGGTAGTGCCTGAAGCCGACTGCACTCGTGTCTCCCTGCACTGCGGGCACCATATGCCTATTATGGTTTGTCAAAAGGCACCCCGACACCAACACAATTCCAGTACGTGGAGGCTGCGTGAGCTAAGAGATGGTGAAAGGCACTGGGGTGAGACTGGGCCTGGGCTCCAATTCTGCCTTCAACACACAGAAGCTACCCCTCCTGGAGCCTCAGGTTGCCTACCTCCTAGGGCCATTGTGAGCATCCTATGTCAGAAAAAAGCCACCACCCTCCTCCCCAGGCTCCACCCAAGCTCCGATGGCCCCAGGGCTCCCCTATCTCTAGCTGACAGATGCTCCCTTCTCGGTCCTTTAGGAGAAAGCCCAATTACCTCTTTCCTTTGCTGTGACCCCCCCCCCCCCCAACAGTGGACAGCTCAAAACCCAGGGCGCCACCCCCTCCCACCCAAGACCTGGTCAATTTCCTTCCGGATATCCGCCACAATCTGGGCCTGGTCGCTGCGGGCCAAGACCGCATCAAGGCAGTGCTGCTGGACGGCGTCCAGAAGGCGTGCGGGGTGCCCGAGACGGAGGACCCTCTGCTTCTGCATGACCAGCCTCTCCACCAAGTTGTCCACAGCAATATTGGAAGGGGCACAGCACAAGACCTGGGGCAGGAGGTGACCTAATGAGCCTCCTGTCACTGGAGGGAGGCTGGGATGGGGCGGGGCAGGATGGAGGAGCCACCTGGGGCACCCATATCACCTTTTAAAAGGAGTGGAAAAGTAGTCTGACATCTCCAAAATCACACTGTTCTGGGGGCCCTCTCCCTAAAGATGCATTAGTTACAAAACATGATAAAACTGCTCAGGTGACTGTGAATGAACAGTATCGACACCAAACTGAAGCCCCCAATAACCAAGAGGAGTGAGGCCTGCACCACCTTTACTGATCAAGTTTGATTGCTTTATAATCTAATAAAACCAAATAGCAGGGAAGATCTTGCCCAGAGACCCAGAGCCCTTTTCCTCTGGGGACGTGAAGAACAGAGGCAGGGGGTCTAGGGGGCACCAACGCCACTAGCATGGCAGAGCAGGCAGGGAGGAAGCCCCCAAGAGCAAAGGGAATCAGGAAAGGAGAAGGAGGAAGAGGAGGCCCACTTGGTGACCTTTGGAGACCAAGCATCTGAGGCTGGCCAATGGCATTTAAACAACCTCAAGCTATCCCCTCTCCATCTTTCTGTCACTAACATCTCTAGGAAATACAAATTATGGGTGGCCCAAAGAGGGACAGGTGTGCACGCACACGCACACGCACACACACACACACACACACACACACACACACGAATGCACACACAGAGCAACACTGTAATAAGCAAGTGCCACATGAGGCGAAAGAGGCTTATTCACAACCACAACAAAAAAGGTATCAGTGAGGAAACGAAGACCAAGAAAGGGAGCGGACGGAGAGCACAGACCCCGCAGCGAGGGCTGAAGGAGGCACTGGGGTCTGCAGTGACACAGGAGTACCCCCTGAGAGGGTCTCTCCACGTGCAGACAGACGGCCATGGCCCATACACCACACACACCTGCACTCTTTGACGCTCTCATCCACTCCACCCGGTCACACCTGCACACTCACAGCCACTGACAGCCACCCTCCCACTCCCAAGCCCCGTTTGGGGGTTCACCTTCAGACCCTGCTGCACAGCCTGCAGGACAATCTCCACCACTGTCGTGGTCTTGCCGGTGCCAGGCGGGCCATGGATGATGGCCAGCTCTTTCTGGGCCAGTGCAAAGGCAACGGCCTCTTTCTGTGATCTGTCCAGGGAGTCGTTGCAGAACGTCAGTGGTTCTAGGGAAGAGTGGTGTGGTGTGGATGCCCGTCTGCCTCCATGCCCCACGGCATTGCCCTCCGAGCTCCCCTGCCCCACTCCCTGCACCCCATCTTCCTCTCCTGCCAGGTTCATATGCAAACCTAGTCCCTCTTTCCCTAGTCAGATGCCCCCTCTTCCTCCAAGCACTAGTCTGTGACTCCCCCAGGGCATCACCCTGCCTTCTACGGGGCCATGTTTTCTCCCTTATTAGACTGAGCTTCTCAAGAGTGCAGGCAGAGTCTTTCTCTTCTGAACATGGGGCTCAACCTCCGATGGCCAGAATAAAGCCCAGTGACGTTTTATTTCTGTTCTACCGTCTCCCTGCTTTTAGCACTTCCTGGGACTGGGATGGAAGAACGATGATCAAATTCCTAAGGGACAGGCCTGGGTCAGACCCACAGAACTCTCTGCTTCCTGCTCTTTGACTCAAAGTGACAAGCTGAATGTGGTGGCTTGTGAAGGACATCAGGGTGGAAAGCGGCTCAGGGCCAACTTGTCCAGCTCCCTCAGCTCACAAATGAGTAAATGCCACCAAACGGTCCTTGCAGACCCCGACCTTCCTGATTCTTGTCAGCATGCACATGCACACACACAGAGACACACACACACACATGCACCAAGACACACATGTGTGCAGCACAGAGACACGCACCAAGACACGCATACACACGTATGTACACACATACATACACACAGACACGCACCAAGACACACACACGTGCACACGCACACACACTCTCTGCCCTCTCTTATTTCACTGATCCTTATTCTTGGTTCACTGATACTTCTAACACAGACAGACCCCACTCTTGATTGCTAGAATTCCTGTTGGGAGGATGGTTCCATACATGGCTAATGAACCTGCTCCCTCCTCTTCCCTGCTCTATGACCCAGACCCGCACGTATTCAGGAGGAATGACGCACACCAATCACATGATGAAATCACCACTTTGGGACTAAAATAACCGAACATTTAACAGTCTAACGATAAGGCAGATTAGGGCCTCGGCCCCTAAAAGAAGCTTCACCCTGACTAAACGTGCTGCTGCAGCAGAATCCTCAAGGGACACTGAGCTCCAGCGGGGGCTGAAAGGCCAGGGCTGCTGGGGGAAGCAGCCCCACCTCCCAGGCCTGGCAGGACACTCACAAAGGACAACACACAGGGGCGGCTAAGTGGGGCAGTGGATGGAGCAGCTGCCCTGGAGTCAGGAGGACCTGAGCTCAAATGTGGTCTCAGACACTTGTCACTTACTAGCCGTGTGACCTTGGGCAAGTCCCTTAACCCCATTTCATAAAACACACATAAAAACAAGGACCTATGTGTTGCCTGAGGCCTGGCCTCCGCCTTCGCAGGGAGCTAAGTGGCAGGAAGTGCCACCTCTCGAGTGAATGCGTTGTGAGAGGTGCCGTGCGTTCCTGGCAGACGAGGCCTCCTTGCAGAGCGGGCTCCTGGCCCCGGGGAGGCGGACCAGGCCATCCTTACGTGTCAGAGCCGGGCCGCTGGGCTCCGAAGCGCCAAGGAGCACGTCTATGAGAGATGCCGCCGGCCCCGAGGTGTACCGGTTCAGGGCCATCAGAGCGCTGCCGACAGAGGCCGGGGAAGTCAGCGCCTCAGCACCCCGGCGGGGTCGCCCCGAGCTCCCCACCTCCCACCGCTCCCCGGGCCAGGCCGGCGGGCCCCGGGCCTCACCTCCGCAGCCGCCGGTAGGTGCTGTCGTTGGCCAGCCGCAGCAGCCGGTACAGCCCCCCCGGGTCCGGGTCCAGGTCCTCCTGGGCCTCGTCCAGAGCCACGGTCACGGAGCGCGGTGTAAGGCGCGTGAGGACGCCGGTGGCCAGCGGGGCGGTCCCGGGGGCGGCCCCGTAGAGCCCCACGAGGTCGCCTGCGCGGGCGGGGGCGCAGGGGGTGTCAGGGGCGGGGCCGCGCCGCACCTCCCGCTCCCCGGGGGGCCCCCCCACGTACCCCGGCCCAGGCTGGTGCAGGGCCGCCCCACCCCCACGTACACGGGCCCAGGCTGGTGCAGGGCCGCCCTTCTCCCTCCCCAGGTGTCGCCCTTCCCCCCTTCTCTCCCGAGGGGGGGCCCCCCCACGTACCCGGGCCCAGGCTGGTGCAGGGCCGCCCAGCCCCCCTTCCTCTCCCCGGGGGGGCCCCCCCCACGT